>NW_015161507.1:5338-32205 GCF_001447785.1 Gekko japonicus
AGCCGAAGGACAAGCACTGGCTGCTCTGTATTTAAACATTCCCGGCTAGTGTAGCCACACCCTCTGTACAAATAACAACCTATGAGGTTGAAGATATAAAGCCCAATCACAAGCGGTCCCGCTTTACAGCGTGATTGGTAGACACTCTCTGGGCTAGGGCTCCTATTGGTTACATTAGGATCCTAGCCCAGCATGAAGCTCAACATGGCATCTCAATCAGTCGATTCACACATCAGTATTTACACAGTTCACATAGCAGTTATATACAATGCAATACATAACAGCTCCGCCCTCCCTCCCTCCCTCCCTCCCCCAACAGCCTTGCAGAGGGGAAAATGAGAACGTTTGGCAACGCGGTGGTGGCGGCGGCCGTTTCCTTCCCGCACGGTTGCTGGGGGTGGGGCGGGGGCCGAGAGAGGGGATAATTTATTATAGCCTCTCCTCCGGAGTCCTTGGAATCTCTTAAAAAAACGAATGCGCCTGCCGGCCGTGGCCTGCCCCCGAAATGGACTCGCCCCGCGCCGCCCGCCCACCAACATACATGGCTCCCGCCCACGACAGACAACCAATCCACTGCCCTACTAACTGGCCTGTGGTCAAGCGCCAGGAGGGAAGGAGGAACTGTGCTTCGGCCGGCTGCACCGAAGCAGAGCCGGGGACTGAGGGTGACTCTTTCGGAGAGGAGAGGGCCGGCAGGCCAGTGGCGCCCCTCTCTTCTCGCGCCCTTAGGCGATCGCCTAACCTCGCCTTATGAGGGTGAAGAGGGCACTGGGGAGCGATCTCCTCAATGGCTTCAGAGAGAGGGCTATGCCAGTCCTCTACCAGTACATCTAAGGGGTTGCCTGGGGGCCTTGGATCCCCCAGAGCATTCTGGAAAGCAACTGGATCCATCAGTCTCCGCAGGATAGCATAAATCATCTTGTTGCCTGAGCAAGGAGGGAGTCCAATGTTCCCTCTAAGCTGTGGAGCCTTGTGAGCAAAAATTCTACTTTGTGAGCTGCTGGCGTTAAAGTTGTGAGCGAGCGATTTGGCTACTGCATACATCAGTTAGCTCTGGAGCCCTCCTTCCTGAGCGAAGACGAAAATGTGTGAGCCAGAGGCTAAAAAACTCGATGAGCTAGCTCACACTAACTCAGCTTAGAGGGAACACTGGGAGGGACTGGGATTATCAACGGAGTCTTCAGGACAAAGTGGTCGGACCATGGAGAGCCACGGGAAGGGTCTCTATTCCTCCCTCTGAGGTGCCTGCCAAACACGGCGTCTCCCTGGCCAAGCTCTGCCTTCTAGCAGCTATTTTATTACTCGGCTGTCGAGTCTGCGCCAACAGAATCGATTTCCAGGAAGGGAAACGTCGCGGCTTTGAGAAGCGGGAAAACGAAACTAAGGCCGTCCTGTCGCGCTCTCCCCCAATTCGCCGAGGCAGCCATGGCGGCGGGGGTCCGGTGCAGGAGCTCTGCGAGGAGGCCTCTTGCTCCATCTGCCTGGAGTTCTTCAGGGACCCTGTCATGATCGCTGAGTGCGGCCACACCTTCTGCCGGGCCTGCCTGACCCTCAGTTGGGGGGAGTCGGGGGCCGCCGAGCCTTCCTGCCCCCAGTGCAGAGGAACAGCTCAGCCCCAGAACCTCAGGCCGAACCCGCAGCTGGCCAACCTCGTGGAAATCGCCAAGAAGGTCAGCCCTTCGGAAGGGGAGGGGGCGGGAAAGGGGGGAGAAGGCGAGGGGGGCGTCTGCGAGAAGCACGGGGAGCCCCTGAAGTTTTTCTGCCGGGAGGACAGAGCCCCCCTCTGCGTGGTCTGCAGCCGGTCCCGGGAGCACCGAGGTCACCGGGTGACTCCCCTGGAGGAGGAGGCGAAGTCTGCCGGGGAGAAGAAGGTAAGAAATCGCTGCGGATCTTCCCTGTGGAATAGCTGTGATTTCCTTTTGCCGTCCCTGGCTGTATCTTCGGTGGAGGGAAGAAAGAGTCTTAGCTGGGATCCAAATAAGGGTCTGTAAGAAATCCTTTTAATTTTAGGCCCCAGCTGCTCCACGGCGAACTGGGAATCGGTCGGCCTTTAGCTGTCCCCATCTGGACGACCAGAGTTGGTAACGGGATCCTTTGTTCTGAGCTGTGCTCCCTTTCACCAGGAGTGGAGGCTTTTCTTGCCTCTTGGTGGCTGGCTCAGGATTTCCCTTTGGATCAGAGCAGCCTCGTTTCTGCTCCTTTGTTCATAATGTCAGTATTAAGTTTTGACTCCCCCTTATTCAGCTTCAGGTTGGCTCCCATTCAAATGCCACGTTCTCCTTGCAAGCCCTGCCATCTATTCCACCCGGAGACGTCACTTTGTAAGTAGCGGAATTAGCTTGTTCAGGATCCCGTGCCCCCCACTTCCCACTGACAGGATCCACTTCCTCCCAGTGAAGCAGTGATATAGCTCATCTGTTGTGGGGGGCAGTGTTCCCTCTAAGCTGAGTTAGTGTGAGCTAGCTCAGAGTTTTTTAGCCTCCAGCTCACACATTTTTGTCCTAGCTCAGGAAGGAGGGCTCCAGAGCCAACTAATTTTTTGCAGCAGCCAAATCACCCGCTCACAACTTTAATGCCAGTAGCTCACAAAGTAGAATTTTTGCTTACAAGACTCCACAGCTTAGCGGGAACATTGGTGGTGTGTGTGTGTGTGTGTGCTGTTGCCTCTCCTGTATTGACATCTAGCAGCATGGCCAGACCAAGAGATCACTGCCAGACGGGGAATAGCCAGAGCAGAAGTTGCCAAACTTTTTAAGCCTGTGGACACCTGTGGAATTCTGACACAGTGTACTGGGCGCAGCCACAAAATGGCTGCCATATGAGGCGGCACCTTCCCTTTACTCACAAAATGAAGAGCCTTGTGCTGTGGTGGAAGCTGTTGCCAAAGCAGTGTTTTTCAAAATCTGCATACCCAGAAGCCCTCCTGGGCAAAATCCCCACCAACTTTCTCAAAACACTTGGCAAGCACCAGGAAAGGTGGTGACAGCCACCATGGCGCCCACAGCACCATACCGGGGACCCCTAGTGCAGAGTATGTGGTTCCCGTCCCCCCAGCCACCAAACTGCCTGCCCAGAATGACTGTAGAGGGACTAGTCCAGTATCAAGCCACAGTAACTCGCAATCTGGAATGAGGTGGGGAGCCCTCCAGAAACAGAGAAAAATGCATGTCCTTGCCAGACAAAACACTGGCAAGGTTGGCTGTATCAGAGGCGAACGTGCCTCATCCCAAGACGAGTTAACAATACCTGGACAAATATGTCGATATTGTTTCAAAACTGTTTTCAGAGCATTCCCCGTGATCATTCTGAGATTTTAGAAAGGGGAGTTTGGAGTTTTCTGGAATCTAGACTCAAGACAGGATGTTTTTTGTGTGGCCCTTCCTACTGTGGCAGCCATTTTGGGTTTGGCTCCACCTCCCGTAGCAGCCATTTTGGGATGGCACTCACCACCCTCTCAGAATCCCAGAGTTACCAGCGGAGGCTTAAAAGTGTTGGGGAACCACCGGAATAAACCAACACTTCCACTGAAAGCAACATAGGTATGTATTTGGGCCATCATGCTCCAGTTCTCTTCATTTTTGGCTTCCTTCTCCTGCCGCAGTCCCAGATGCTACCTGAGATCTCGTTCCTGGAGGAGAGGGGAGCCCCCAGCTGAGGAGTTGGGGGTGCATCTGCCAGGTGTGACTGGCAAGTGGATGCAGGGAGTGGCTGGTTTAATGCAAACCAGGAAGTGTTACGAATCTACTGACTGTCAAAGGAATTTGAAGCATTGATAAAAGCTTGGTTCTATCTCGCTTTCTGCTTAATCCACTGATCGTGTCCAGTATCTACAAGGATAGGTAGAGAAAGAGTTCAGAAATATGGGGGGAATAATAAAACCCAACGCGGTTCTCTTGTTTTTGGCTTCAGGCAACCGTGGCAGCTAGAAAGGGAAGCATTTGCCAGAAGCACCAGGAGCCGCTGAAGCTCTTTTGCAGGGACCACGAAGCCCCCATCTGCGTGGTCTGTGAGCAGTCCCAGGAGCACCGATACCACGACATCGTCCCTGTGGAGGAGGCCTCCCAAGAGTACAAGGTAGGAAGTGTGCCAGGTGGATGATAATAGGGTGGACGTGTGGATCCTCCCCAGCTGAACTCTGGGGTGTCCCAGGGCACTTTTTGTAGTGAACCTCTCAGGCTTTGGGCCCAGAGCGGGAGCAACAACATCTGTCTTTGCTGCCCATCTCTTGGCTTGACTGCTCCCTTGCTCATGGCCCTTCCCTCCTAATCAGGGGGTGGTGCTAGGAGGACGCCTGGGCACTCCTTGAGGCTTGGCTGTGCTGATGTCTGGCCAGCAGGTTGGGCTGCCAAGTCACCAGGGAGCATCATTGTTTTGGTAGGAGCTTTTAACAACAACAAAAATTTGCTATTGCGGGGGTTGCTGTTAATCCTCTGGCCAGGGTTAGCGTGGGACACAAGTCACACAACACATCCTGCATTTATGTCTATTTAGGCCTTTGATGACAGTTTTGCTTTTTATGGTTTATACTAAACTTCTGGAAAGAAATAAACCCTAATTTTGGGACTCCCCCCCCCCTTCCAGGATCAGTTCTGCACTTATGTGCAGATTCTGCAGAAGGAGAAGAACAAAGTTCTGACGTACAAAGCCAGTCTAGTGAAGGAAAGCCAAGACCTCCTTGTGAGTATCAATATTCCTGGGAAGTGAACGGCGACTGAAAACATACGAGGCCCAAATGCAGAAAACTCATGCACAGAAACTCAGCCTCCTGCCCTTGGGAATGCCTTTGTTTCCCAGGGGAAAGTTAATGAAAGACTGTTTAGAATTATGCTTTGTGAATGTTAAGAGAAGCACCTTTCCCCTCATACTTCTGCAATGAAAAGGTTAGCTTGCCATATCAGTGCAAAAGCTCCATGTGGAAGTAGCCATCGTACCTGTGTGTGTGGAGATGTGAGAAGCTTATTCAGCTCATTTTGTCTTTTTTTTTTGGGGGGGGTTGTATTTTTATGTGCGTGTGTGGGTGTGAATGTGTGCACCTGGAAGTCATGGCAACTTCTGGTGACTGACCTCTACTGGGGGCCTGGAAGATATTCAGAGAGGTGGCTGGATAGAGATTGCCCGTGCCTCTAGTATTCTTTGGAGATCTCCATCCAAGCACTTGCCAGAGATGGCCCTGCTTAGCCTCTGAGATCTGATGGGATCGGACTTGCCTTGGCTATCTAGGTCAGTGCCAGCTCTTTTTGCCTTGTATTGCAGGTCATGTTTGAGTTTTGTGCAGTAAAACTTCACTCCGAGAAGGAAGTAAATGCAGAGATAATTCGTGTGTCCTTTGGATGGGTCCTTCTGAAATGTTCTCTTACTGAATGTTGATGTGATCTCTGGGAAAGTCAAAAGTGCTCTTCCATTAGGAGTCTCCTCAGGGACGTCTTTCCACTTTGAACACTGATTGTATTCTTCTTCTTTTCCCGTCTCAGAGGCAAACCAAAGGAGAACAGCAGAAGATGCTGACCCAGTTCAGGCAACTTCACACATTCCTGGATAAGCAAGAGAAACTTCTGCTGGCCCAGATGGACGAGGTGGAGAAGGAGGTGGCAAGAAACAGGGACCAGCACCTGGCCGAAATCTCTGAGGAGCTCTCCGCTCTGGAAAGCCTCATCCGAGAGATGGAGGAGAAGAGTCAGTGGCCGGCCAGTGATCTCCTGCAGGTGAGGGGGTGGCAGGAATGGGCAGGGCTCTCCTTGGGGAGAAGGCTGGCTTCATATCCTCTCTGTGCCTCCTTCACTTAGCAGAAAAGCTATGCTCCTAGGAAGTTTTCCCCTCTGCCCCTTTCCATCTCCAGCCAGGGGCAGGCTGGACAATCCCTGTGGCCCACGAAACTCTACCCCCCCCGAGCCCCCTGCCTGGTGGACTGAGGCCGCTCGGTTTCCACCTCAGAAGCCAAAGTGTGTTTGTGTCTCAACCAACAGTCTGGGGAACCCCCATGCAGGTAAAGCCAGGCTCAAAAAGTAGCTCTTTAAAAACAAACACCAAGGAACAAGGGTCACATGCGGGATATTGCACAGCATGTTTTGAAAGGAGGATGTCTGTGGGGGTAGGAAATGTTGCTTATATGGCTGCTTGCGGGTGGGCGCGTAGAAATGCCCGCAGACAGACAACAGCAACCACAAATGGTTACAGGAATGGCATCCACACACCTGTTCCTGGCACCACGGTGCTTGCCGTTGTCAGCCCACGACGGCCATGCAGATGTGATGGCATTTATGCCCAGACCCTCCCTTCCCTTTCGTTACTGAGCCATCTTGCAACACTGCAGGGAAAAGGGGGCGGGGAGGAGTCCTTTAGTGGGCTATAAGGTGACAGATTTTGGCTCCTCTTCTCTCAGTCCCGGGGGAACCGTCCTCTCTCCATCTCTGGGCTTTTCTCAGGCCTTAAAGAAGAGGGCAGTAGCTAGATTGCTATAGTGTGGTAACATTATAATCTGCTGCACTAATTCCTAGCTCTTATTTTAAGGGAAGTGACGTGTAGGCTGCAAATTTCCAGATATAACTCTGCAACAGTAAGGGCTTTAATTTACCTATTATTTTTAAGGCTGGAAAATGCCCTCTAGTGGAAAGAAGGGAAATCACAGTGACGCAGGACTGAGGCAAGGAACGTTGTTGGGAATACATCTGTGTGTGCAGGTGGCTACAAGGGGTACACACCCAAATCTGAGGGCTTCCTGCCTTCCATGTTAGGGAAAATCCCTTTGTGAAAGTCGCCACTGTTGCATTGTCAAAGCAGATCACCCAGCTCTGCTCTGAAATGGCTCCACTTTGTGTGCTGATATTAGCCTCAGAGAGATTTTCTCCCACCTTATGAAGATCTACCCCAGCCTTTGAGTGACGTCTGCTAGTGGGACACAAGCAAAAGGCCAGAGTGAAGAATCCTGCAGAGTACGAGGGGTCTTCCTGATATGATCTTTTAGAAAGCATTGAGGATTATTTTTTTCTCTCTGTCTGCCTTTTTTCTTTAGGATGCCAGAAGCACCTTGCAGAGGTAAGTGGACCTTTAACATTAACCTTCTTAATGCTGGGATTGGACTGGGTAGCCTGTGAAGAACGTGGTCCTTCAGGATCTTGACTCAGGTCCAAATCAGGGGTAACTAAGAGCGTGGATCTCCATCTGTCTGTCAGTAAGAAACTGCTTCTGCACAGAGCCTCATCTACGGACCATCGTATACTGAAATAAGGGGGTGTGTGTCTGACCTGACACCTCGCTGTGCCTCTGTAGAACAAGGGTCCCCAACCTTTTGGGGGCTGCAGCCACCTTTGGAATTCTGACGTGGTGTGGTGGGTGTTGCCACAGGAGGCAGAGCCGGCCACAAAATGGCCACCGTAGCTAACTTTCAGTCACACAGCGAAGATCTTTGTGTTGTGGTGGCATCTGCTGCCAAAGCAACATTTTTACAAAATAGCCCAAGAAGTACAGTGTCACGACAGAGCCAAGGAGCGTAGATGAATCAAAGCAAGTCCACAAAGCAGTCCAGAGTCAGTCAAGGATTTTAGTCAGAAACACGGTTAAACCAGTCCGAAACAATTCACACATCCAGAATCAAACATTCCAGAGGTCAAGTCCATCAATCAGGTGAAGTCAGAGTAACGCAGAGCCAAATCGTAGTCAAAACAGGATGCCGAGGGTCAAGAAGCCAGAATTCCAAAGCCGAATGACAAACTGCCAGGAGGTCAGAGGATCCGAAGGAAAGTAGCACAGAGTGCCTGGTTCTGTCAACCGAAGTTGCCAGCACGATTGATTCAGGGCGAAAGGTCTGCTTAAATAGCATGCTGGCTTGTTATCTTATTAGTTCCCTGAAGCGACTGAGTGAACGTCTCCCACGCATGCGTGCAGCTCATCTCCTCTCAGTCAGCTCCTGACGCCTTCGATCTCGGAGCCTGCTGACAGCTGGGGGAGAGGCAGGTGGAGATTGACTTGTGCTTGCCAGCACCTGATCGACCTCAGGTGGCTTTAGCTGAGGACTTGCAGTTTCTTCTGTTAAAGGGGCCAAGTCCTGGCTGTCAAGCCCTGCTTCTGAGGCTACATCAAGAGCAGGCATGACACTATCTGTTAAAGGGGGCAAGTCCTCCTCCTGTCCCTGGCTGTCAAGTCTTGCTTCTGAGGCCACATCAGGGCTAGGCATGACACTATCCCCCCCCTCAGGCCCCCCCACATTCAAAGGGCCAGGTTTGTCCGGGTAGACCTCATGGAAGTCCCGGACCAGATCGGGAGCGTGTAAGTGGGAGGCAGGTTCCCAGGAACGATCGTCTGGGCCATAACCTTTCCAGTCAACGAGGTATTGCAGAGTACCCCGATGCAACCGAGAGTCGAGGACCTGCTGGACTTCGTACTCCTCATTATCATCCACCAAGACAGGTGGCGGTGGCGCGGGTGGTGTTTCCCGGTTAGGATCCGGAGGGGCTGCCAGCTGTAGGAGGGAACGATGGAATACGGGGTGGATTCGGAGATGGTCAGGCAGGAGTAGGTGAAAATCCACCGGGTTGACCTGAGCGTCGATCTTGTAGGGGCCCATGAAGTGGGCGCTCAATTTAGACGAGCGGCCAGGTGTCCGTAGGTAGCGGGTGGATAGCCACACTAGGTCGCCGGCTTTGAGGGGTGGTCCTTCTTGGCGGTGGTGGTCAGCTGCCAGTTTGTACGCTTCCTTGGCATGCTGTAGCTGCTCCTGGAGCAAGGCATGGATTGCATGGAGCTCTTGGATCCTGGTATCTGCAGCGGGTACATCGGATGGGGGGCTGGCCGGAAAAAAGAAGCGTGGGTGGTAACCATAGTTGGCTGCGAACGGCGTGACTTGAGTGGAGGTATGTACCGCGTTGTTGTAGGCGAATTCTGCCAACGGTAGTAAGGAGTACCAATTGTCCTGCTGGTAGGTGGTATAGCAGCGTAGGTATTGCTCTAGTGTGGCGTTGGTTCTCTCAGTCTGTCCATCGGTTTGGGGATGGTAAGCCGAGGACAGATGAATCTCAGTTCCCAAGCCTCGGTGCAACGCCTGCCATAACCGAGAAAAGAATTGTGGACCTCGATCCGAGATGATACGTAACGGAATACCATGCAGCCGAAAGACATGGTGTAGGTATAACTGGGCTGTTTCTGGCCCCGTGGGGATCTTAAGACAGGGAACAAAATGAGCCATCTTTGTGAGTACGTCTACTATGACGAAGATGCAGGTGTACCCTTGGGATCGGGGAAGATCAACAATGAAGTCCATCGAGATGACCTCCCAAGGGCCCGACGGCACTGGAAGCGGTTGCAAGAGACCTGGTGGCTTGGCAGGAACATCCTTGGCCCGGCGGCAGACGTCGCAGGTGCTGACGTAACGATCCACATCAGCCCGAACCCGAGGCCACCAGAAGTCACGAGTCAATAGGTGGGTTGTTTTGTGTCGTCCAAAATGCCCGGCTGGGAGCGCATCATGGGTGAGACGCAGGATTCGGGTCCTCAGTGGTCCTGGGGAGACATAAATCTGGTCTCGATGATAGAGCAAGCCATTCCTGGTAGACAGGTCCCTGGAAACCCCTTGTTGTAGCTCCAGAAGACATTCCTGAGCCCAAGGGTCCGTAGCCTGACTGGCCCGGATGTCCTCGGCGAGGGAAGAAGAGTCTGGAGCAGCGGCAAAAACCGTGGGCGGCAGGATACTGGTGTTTGGTGCTTCTTTGGCTACAGTGGTTGCATATTCTGGCTTGCGGGACAAGGCGTCTGCTTTTTGATTTTGTGTGTGTGGTATATAGGAGATCTTGAAGTTGAAGCGGGAGAAGAAGAGGGACCAGCGGATTTGTCGTTGGTTCAACCGGCTGGTTGTCTGGAGTTGCTCTAGGTTTCTGTGGTCAGTAAGTACTTGAACTGGATGACGGGCTCCTTCAAGGTGGTGACGCCAGACCTCGAAGGCGGTCTTGATGGCTAATAGCTCCCTCTCCCAGATAGTATAATTCCGTTCCGCCGCGGAAAGTTGCCGGGAATAGTAGGTGCAGGGTTGCAACGGCTGGGTGGGATCATGTTGCTGGGAGAGCACAGCCCCTAACGCTACACTGGAGGCATCAGCCTCCATGGTAAAGGGGAGACGAGGATCGGGGTAGCGAAGTAGGGGGCCGGAAGCAAAGCACTGTTTCAAAATAGCGAAGGCGTGTTCAGCTTCTGAGGTCCATTGGAAGGGTTCCTTTGGCCGAAGGAGACGGGTCAGGGGTTTTGTCAGCTCAGCATAGGCTGGTATAAACTGGCGATAGTAATTGGCGAAGCCGAGGAGGCGTTGGACATCTTTCCGGTTCTGTGGAGTTTGCCACTGGAGAATGGCCTCCACCTTCTTGGGGTCCATCAGGGTTCCTTGGGGTGAAATGATATGGCCCAGGAACTCGACTGACCTGAGGTGAAAAGCACACTTTTCCAGTTTGCCATACAGCCCATGGGCGTGAAGGCGGTGAAGCACTTGCCGTACATGCTCTATGTGTTGTGGCAGGGAGACGGAATAAACCAAAATGTCGTCCAAGTAAATTATCACGAACCGGTCAAGGAGGTCGCGGAAGACATCGTTCATGAAACGTTGAAATACCGCGGGGGCGTTGGTTAATCCAAAGGGCATGACCAGATGTTCATATTGGCCGTACCGGGTACCGAAGGCTGTCTTCCATTCGTCTCCCGCCTTGATTCTGACCAAGTTATATGCCCCGCGAAGGTCGAGCTTGGTGTAAATCTGAGCGCCCTTCAGGCGGTCCAGTAGTTCCGGAATCAAGGGGAGCGGGTAACGATCTCGGATCGTGATTTTGTTTAAGGCCCTGTAATCATTGCAGAGTCGGGGGTCTCCCGTCTTCTTCTTGACGAAGAGAACCGGAGAGGACAGTGGAGAGTTTGAAGGCCGAATAAACCCTCGGGCCAGGTTTTTATCTAAGTAGTCCCGTAGCGCCACCAGCTCTGGTTCTGACATGGGATATAAGCGACCGGTGGGCAAGGGAGCGTCCGGTAGAAGATTGATAGCACAAATCGTATGGTCGATGCGGGGGGAGCTGATCTGCTTCCTTTTCATCAAACACATCCGAGAATGATTGATAGCAAGCAGGCAAGGATGTAGTGGCCCCTAGCAGCAGAGCAGCTGGTGTGGAATCTGCCGGAAATGCTGGGGATGAGAGTTCTTCGCTAGGGTCTACTGAGGATGTGGTCGAGGAGATAGGTGCAAAGTGGAGGTCCTGGTGAACCCAGTCGACTTGAGGATTGTGCAGGCGTAGCCAAGAAAGACCCAGAATGATGGGGAACTGAAGCATCCTTACCAAGTCAAAAGTCAACTTTTCCTGATGTTGATGGACCCATAGGGTGAGTGGCTGGATAGGAGTAGGCGTCCGTCGATGGCCTCAACGAGAGCGGGGTTTTTCTTTTCCCGGGTGGGGATGCCATGTTCTCTGGCAAAGAGAATATCCATAAAGCAACAGGCGGCACCTGAGTCCAGCATGGCATGGATGAATAGCCATCTTCCATCCGGGAGCTGTAAACGTACCGGCAACAGGAAAGGGGCCTGAGGTGGATAGGAGGAGCTGGAGGACCCCAGAGTATGCCCCAAACCGGGGGGTCCGGTCAGATTTGGGGCTGTCCTTTTCCCCCTGGGGCTGGAACAGCTGGGTGTTTTCGTTTGGTGGGACAGCCGAAGGAAAAATGCCCCGCCTCTCCACAATAAAGACACCGGTTTTGGGTGCGCCGTCGCAGCTTCTCCTCAGGAGTAAGGCGGGGGCGAGCCACACCCAATTGCATTGGTTCTGTGTCTGGAGAGAGCGTAGAGGGGCCAGGAGAAGGGGCCCTTGGTAGCGTCGGAAGGGTCCTGGAAGAGACGCTGTACTGCTTTCTTTTCTGGCAGCGGCTTTGCAGCCACCCGTCAATACGGAGGCATAAGTGGATGAGGTTTTGCAGAGTAGTTGGGCGTTCACTGCGAGCCAACTCATCCAGGATTTCATCGGATAGTCCTTCAGTGTACTGATCCATGAGTGCTGCTTCATTCCAAGCCAGGTCTTGGGCGATCAGTTGGAACTCAGTGGTATACTGAGAGACCGAGGTTTTCCGTTGGCTGAGTGCCCGGATCTTACGGTTGGCTGTCTCAGCTTTCACTGGGTTGGCATAGGCGGCAGAGAAATGAGCCTTGAAGCCCTGGTAATTAGACAGTAAGGGGGAGCTCCCCACTAGCAAGGGCCCATTTGGCAGCTTGCCCTTTAAGAAGGCTCAAGATAAAACAGACCTTGGTTTTGTCTGTAGTAAAATCCCGGTCACGGAGTTCCATATATAATTCACATTGAGCGAGAAAAGCAGGAAACTCATCTACATTTCCGCCAAACCTGTCTGGGGGATTCACAGGGCAGCGTGGTGGAGGAGTAGCAGAAACGGCCAAGGCAGCAGCATTCGCGGCTGTTTGCTGCTGCAGCGCTAGTACAGCCTGAGTTAACTGTTGCACCTGGCTTAATACTCCTGGAAGAGGGTCAGACCCTCCTGCCGCTTCGTCTTCCATGGTGGAAATGAGTGAGCGTGTGGGGGTGCTGGCAATCTGTCATGACAGAGCCAGTTTCTTCTGTTAAAGGGGCCAAGTCCTGGCTGTCAAGCCCT
This sequence comes from Gekko japonicus, assembly GCF_001447785.1. Lineage (NCBI taxonomy): Eukaryota > Metazoa > Chordata > Lepidosauria > Squamata > Gekkonidae > Gekko > Gekko japonicus. The sequence goes on from NW_015161507.1 coordinate 17,954, forward strand.
GCTTCTGAGGCTACATCAAGAGCAGGCATGACACTATCTGTTAAAGGGGGCAAGTCCTCCTCCTGTCCCTGGCTGTCAAGTCTTACTTCTGAGGCCACATCAGGGCTAGGCATGACATACAGAGTTCGAGTCTCCTCAGCTGCATTCATTCCAGAAAATGGGAGGTGGTAAACTTAATTGGCCCAAATAATGCCTTGGTGGGCATTGGGGCTGCCTACAATGGCATTTACTGACTGAGCACTGCGGTGACCACCCAGCCCAATCCAATGTTTGGTGTAGTGGTTAAGACAGTTTGGTGTAGTGGTTAAGTGCGCGGACTCTAATCTGGGAGAACCGGGTTTGATTCCCCACTCCTCCACTTGCACCTGGCAGCCATCCAGGCGGGAGCAGAAAGGTAGCTCTTCAAGGAGTGAGGCCGGCTCCCCCTCCTCCTCCCCCCCTCCTCCTCTTCCTCCTCCTCCTCCTCCTCCTCCTCCTCTTCTTCTTCATGTGCTCCATGTGTTAAGGAGTGTAGGAATGTAGGGTGAGACAACAGACGAGGAAGCAGGAGGTGGAGTGTGTGCTATGTTTACATCAGAGTTCCTGCCACCATGTGGCACTGAAATGTGCTGTTTCTGCTCAGATGACACTTTGGCCTTTTCCACACTGGCATTTTGGCCTGCATCCAGTGCTCTGGGGAAGTGGGAATGGCCCCCCAATGCCACCAGGGTGCTTTTTTGACTCCCACCCCATCAGCCATTGGCATCTTGGCATAATGTCAAGTACCATTTAAAAAAAGCCCCACTCCCCCCAGGGCAAAGTAAGGGAATGGCCTCCATGGTGACTGGGGCGAGGAAACTCACTGTCAGGAAGCCATTGGCAGCCTCAGTAACAGCAGGGCTTCTGAAAGAAAGTGTTCTCAAGCAGAGCAACCCGTTATGGGGAATACACGCGTGTTGATCAGAAACGTATTTTACCTATACCTCTCCGCAGGTAGGTTTAGATGAAGAATTGTCATGTGACATTGGGCTCAAACGTCCACCCCCCATGGCAAATGATTGACAGGAAGAGAAGTATGGGCAGGTCCAGTTATGTCATGTGGCGTGTTTTCTTCCTTCATGTATCCACCACACTCTTAAGAACCTAAGAAAAGGGATTAGGCCTGTGGTCCATCTAGGCCAGCATCCTGCTTCCTGCAGTGGCCACCTAGTTGTCCTGAAGGGCCAGTCCAACCAAGGACAGAGGCTGAGGCCCTCCCCTGCCTCCTAGTCCTGGTGCTCAGAGGTTTGCTACCTCTGAAGGGCTCCCTTCAGTCCCCGAGTCTAGTAGCTGTTGATGGATCTCCATGAATCTGTCTAATCCCCTTTGAAAGCTCTCTGTGCTGGTGGCCATCACCACCTCAACCTGCAGTCAATTCTCAACAACTTCATTGGATTCCTCTCAGTTCTAGTACTGTGCGAGAGGGAGGAAAAGACACCAACGCGATGTACTTGATTCTGCCTTCCTCTATTTTCTCCTCACATTAACCACCCTGTCTGAGAGAGAGACTGGTCTGACGTCACCCATTGAGCTGAGTGGGATTGAACCAGGGTCCTACTGTCCTCGTCCAGAACTCTCACCAGCTTTCTTTTTCATTATCTAGACATTTGATAAATATAAGCAGGGGACATGAGTTGGCTGTTCTTAGGGGAATCTAGACGTTTGCTTTTTTAAGAGTTTGGTCTGGGCTCTGAAGTGCTACAGAGCAGCTGAAGCACAAATGGCTATTAAAAAGAAAGCAGACCCTGTTCAGGCCTCAAAGGCCACTGTGAGAAAGGAAGGGCTCCTGTCTCCTTCATGCCGAGACAGTGTTGGGGCAGGGAGTTTCCCTGTTTTTGGTGTTCCACATGCACAAAGTACTGCACAAGGAGCAGTAAAAATAACCTCCCCGGTGCTATTTCAGTGTGGGAAAATGGCTGGTGGGGGAGGCAGGAGTGCCCCCCCCCCCAGAGGCAAGCTAAGCCCAAAAGGGCTCTGTTTTATTTTGTGGTAGCCATTCCCCGCAGCTGCTGTATGGCTGTGCAGAACCCAGGCCCAATTCTTAACAAAACAGGAGCTACAGTTCTGTGAGCGTTCCTCTCCAAAGAGGGCCCCCCCCCCATCTTGCTCTGCTTTCAGCTTCAGCCTTTCTCCCAGTTCTTTTTTCTGTTGTTTTTTTATGGGGGGGCAGGATTCTGAATTTGATGGCATCTTAACGGGATTTTCTCCAGGTACAAAGGAGGCATTTGAGAATCCAGTGGCTTTTCCTGTTGCACTGAAGTGGCGCATCTGGGACTTCTCAGATTTAAGTCCCCTTTTGGAGGGCATCAAGAAGCAATTCAAAGGTAATGAAGAAATGCTGCAGGGATTTCAGACCCCAAGAGAAATTAGACAGTATTGTTAGCTGATATTTTTGTCCTAAGATTTCTGATAAGCACAAGGGTCTGCTACTCACCTTCTGTTGCTTTGCTTCCTCAGACACACTGAATTCTGGATTTCACCTGCAGAAAGGTACATTTTTCTTCATACACAGATCAATTATTTCTAAACTAAAAAGCTTGCAATTTGTGTTCTTCTACTTGTTGTTCTCAGAGAACAATATCGAATGCTTTTGTTTTGTTCCTCTAAACCTTACCCTCCCTGCCACAGCCAGTTCCTTCTTGTTCTGAGGAGGTCTGTAAGGGTGAAAGAAAAGGTGAACTCTGAGGGGATTAACTGCCTCTTTTTAACTTCCTGCCGCCATATTGGAATGATGGTAGAATGACTGCTGGGCAATAGCACTTGAGGACCTTTCAGCTCCTCCCCTTGAGAGGCACAGACCAGGTGGAGTGTCTGCTTTCTCTAAGTGGATTTTACTGCCTGTATAAGCCCTGTTGTTGCTGCGCTTTATCATCAGCTGCACTGATAATAGGGAAACCATGCAAACCCATCCCTATGTGGAAATCACTATTAGAGCACCTGGGTCTTTCTAGGAGAGAGAACCTAAAAAGGTAAGTCTAACAGAATAGAGGGCCAACAATAAAAAACTTAATTATATAGTATGAAAGGATACATGTATTTATTAACAAAGAATTAAAAAGCATATAAGGGCCCAATCACACCTCATGTAAGAATGGCAAAATTTAGCACACAAGGGCCAGTGGACTTGACCTGACGCGTTTTGGCCTGCATAGGCCTTCTTCAGAGGTCAAACATATTGAGGAGCATATTGGCTTATATCATAGTGCAATGCAATCATATAATTATGTAACATAGATACAAGATGGACCAGAAAAGAACTGTTCCAAAGTGAAACCACTAGGCACAGAATAAAAGTATAAATGAGGCCTCCAAAGGTGCAATCACATGCCAGATGGTGTTTCACTGATAATAATTTCTGGTCCAGAAAGTGCCTTCCAAAGATTGTATAGCCAAAGCGTCCTCAGTAAAATTGTCCTATATTTGGCATTTTTACATGAGGTGTGATTGGGCCCTTATATGCTTTTTAATTCTTTGTTAATAAATACATGTATCTTTTCATACTATATAATTAAGTTTTTATTGTTGGCCCTCTGTTCTATTGGACTTACCTTTTTAGGTTCTGTATCCCAGGTTTCAGGGTTACGTCCCCGTCCTCCCCATTTTTGTCCCTTCTTTCTATGAGAGAGCCAGCGTGGTGCAGTAGTGAAGAGAAGCAGACTCTAACCTGGAGACCTGGGTTTGATTTCTCACTCCTCCACATAAAGCCTGCTGGGTGATCTTGGGCCAGTCAAAGTTCTCCCTAGCAGGTACAAAAAGAATTGGAAGCATGTCTACGAGAGCTGGACCCAGTGAAAAGTAATAGGCTATGAGTGGCCAAGGATCAAAACTGGCATCAGGAGCACCATTGGCAAATGGGAGGCTGGCAGGACAAGTTCTGGTCACCACCAGCATGTTAGAAACCGATCCAGATTGGGATTATAACTCCCCAGTGGGACAACAATATATAGACATCTTAAGAAAAGGAGTAGTGCAGGCAATGAGGTGAGTCAGTGCTAAGCCTGTAGATTGGCAAAAGATCCACGATGTCATACAAGGTCCAGAAGAGTCCCCAGGGGATTTCCTCCGAAGACTGGAAGAGGCTGTGTCCATGTATGGGGGGGGGGGGTAGATCCTAAGGCTGAGAGTCAAGTTCCCCCGGTGAGAGAATTATTAAAGGCTCAGGTTTCTAGGGATATAAGAAAGGTGTTATATCAACATGAGGATTACAATGAGATGACCATGTTACAAGTAATGTCAGTCGCTACACACATTTTTATGACTAGGAAACATGCAAGTTGGAGGCAGAAGGAGGAAGAGGCTGTGAAAATATTAGCTATGGGAATGGGAGTTGGAACTTGGGGAGGTGGTGTCCACTTAAGGGGAGGATATAGTGGCTGAGGAAGAGGTCCTGGACAAGGGGGAAATTGGGAATAGTGAGGGAAGGCAGGGATGCTATATATGTGGGGAAATGGGGCATTGGAAGCGAGAATGCCCAGAAAGAGGGAAAGGGGATCAGAAGGTTTAAGGTGATTGGTAGATTACACAGAGGACGAGGAGTGACTGGAAGGGACTGAGAGGGCCTGTGACCTGGTGGGGAAGGAAGTCATAATAATTACAAGATCCGTTGAGAAACCTTATATATCACTGTGTATAGGAAACCATGAGTATAGCTGTTTGGTGAATACAGGGGCAACTCTGTCCTCCCTGCCACTCCTGAAGGACCAGTCATCAGGAAAAACAGAATGGGTCATGGGAACAGAGGGGAAGCCAAGGATCTGTCCTGTTTCCAAGATGCAAAGGATAATGATAGGTCTTTAACAAGAGAAGATGCATTCCTGATGACAAACGGCCCCGTTCATTTATTAGGGAGAGATTTGTTGACAAAATTACTGGCAAGTATACATTGTACCCTTGAGGAAATAAGATCAGAAATGCCCACGGCTAAATTGGAAATGTGCATGCAACTACTAGAACCACCAGCAGAGCTACAAACGAAGATAGGGCAGTTGGAGACATTGGTGGAAGAGGTACCGCTGTGGGTATGAGAAAAAGGAAAGGGGGGTGCCTGTTTGAGTTTGTGCCACCGGCTGGAGTCGAGCAAAGCTCATATAACACTAGGGAAGGGTGGAAGAGGTGGGAGAAGGCCATGACTGGCACGAGAAGGAAACCGAACAGGCCAGAGGGTCAAATCTTCCCAGCTGATGCTGTTTCTCTTCTTGTCTCCTCATTTCCTCCCAACAGCAAATGTGACTCTGGATCCAGACACGGCCCATCCTGAACTCATCCTGTCTGAGCGTCAGAAACGCGTGAGACGAGAAAAAGCTCAAGCTCTGCCCAACAATCCTGAGAGATTTGACCAGAGTGGTGCTGTGCTGGGCCATGAGGGATTCACAGCAGGCCGCCATTTCTGGGAAGTCCTTGTGGGAAGTGAGAAAGAATGGGCTGTGGGGGTGGCCAGACAGTCTGTGAGCAGGAAGGGAGAGCTTTTCTTGCATCCTGAGAAAGGGATCTGGGCTGTGCGGAAGCTGCCAGTGGGGTACATAGCTGCCAAAAGAGGCAGCCCTCCCCTGACCCTAACCGGGGAGCTGAAGAGGATCCGAGTGTGCCTGAACTACACTGGGGGTCGAGTGGCCTTTTTCGACGCTGACTGAGCAGCCCTTCTCTACGAGTTCTCTGGAGCCTCCTTCCCAGGAGAGACCCTCCTGCCCTTCTTTTGGGTGCCTTCAAAAGGCCACCTCAAAATCTCTTCATAAGACCTTTTCTTCACACTAGGACCACCAATAAGAAAATATTATTTCTCAAGAGCCCCCCTTTTTTGAGTCCTGTAGCGGTCTCTCCGGGCTCCCAGCCACCAAAATTGACTTGAGTAAAATGGTGGCATTTCCCAGCATTCCTTTCCCCCCCTTTGTACCTCCCCCCCCCTTTGTACCAGAGAAGGCAGGATATAAATCAAAATAAATAAATAAATAATTTCTGAAAGCAACAGTAACGCATTTCACACTGTGAAGAATAACAGGCTTGTTCTAAAGGAGAACTCCACACAACCTCCCTGGGCCTTCTCTCACCTCTATTCTCCTCAAGGACGAGAGGAACCAATGCAGGCCGAACAGAAGAAGAAGAGGCCCTGCATGTTTCAGTTACTATTTGGGACTTCCTCTTTAATGGACACCATCTGTTAGGATTTGCCTGTCTTCAGCCTGCCCTTAATGATAGGCACTGAAGATCCTGTCCCTGTCAAGGTTGTTGTGTTCATAAGCACTTGTGTTTCAGTTATACCAGAGGTTGAAAAGGTGTTATGTTTATTATAAGCTTATGTTATCTTGAAAACTGTGCTGCTTGGAGGGGGTTTTTTGGAGGGAAGGAGAAGCCATTTCATAACTGCCTGACAAGCCCCAAAGGGTGCCATCATTTATTGACTTGATCCATCCACAACTCTGCAGTCGGACAGAAAATCCGGAGGTGGATTTGCGTAGCCAGGGTCCTGCTGGGTTATGCTTACATTAAGGCTTCTCTTCCTGTTGTTTTTGTGTCTCTTTTCAAATCACTATAGCGCCTTTCCATCCACACAGCTGTCTCCCTCTCCTTTGTGTTTCCAAGGAACTGGGAGCTCCTATTTTATCCTCACCATGACCCTGTGAGGGAAGTTAGGCCAAGAGCGAGTGAGCTTCGTCCTGGAGAGTTGGGGTGCAGAGCTGGGGAGGGTAGGGACCAGATGGGCTCATAAGGCCATAGCGGCCGTCCTCTGAAGCAGCCATTCTCTCCAAGGGAATTGATTTCAGTCATCTGGGCATGAGTTGTAATTCTGGGAGATCTCCAGGCTCCACCTGGAGGCTGGCAATCTTCTAGCTGAGCAGGAATTTGAACCCAGGCCTCATCAGTTCAAGTTTATCACACTGTGCACTGCAACACACTTGCTCTCAGCATTGACAGTCATACTAATGTGTCATCTACATTTCAGGAAAATCTGGTGATAACAAGCAAGGGGCTCCATGAGACTTGGAAGTGTGTGTGTGGGGGGGAATCCCATCCTTCCTCCATTTGCCGTGCTGTCAACCTAATGTGCTGCCATCGCCTGCCTCACTGATGCAGTGGTGAGAGGGAAACGGTGGGTCCCCTGCCCTCCCTCCTCTGCCTGCCCCCTCCCTCTTGAAGGGCCACTGCCCCTACCTGTCTGGCTTACAGGGTAATGGCACGGGGTGGCAGCAGATCCATTTCCTCACTGATGCAGTGGTGAGGGGGAAAATAGTAGGTCCACTCGCAATATTTAATGGCAATTTGAAATGTCTGGCTTACAGGGCAATGGCACGGGGTGGCAGCAGTTCCATTTCCTCACTGATGCAGTGGTGAGAGGGAAATAGTAGGCCCACTCGCAATATTTAATGGCAATTTGAATACTGAATGAGTTTTACCTCCTGTCAAAGAAATTTCAAGTTACCTGAGTAAAAGGGAGAGTTCTACCGTCTTTCCTGATTTTTTAGAACTGTAATGCTGTTTATCTCGTTTCCATGCACATTCTCTGTTTCCCCCTTTTGTAATAAATCCTTATAAACGTAATTACTTTTAATTATATATTTTTAACCTATCCATGGCAAGGTCTTGTTAAGTAATACATCCCCATGCATAATTGTTCCTCCTCTGATGAAAGCTGACTTCCAGCAGCAGATCAGATGAAGCGAATGAGGCAGTAGAAGTGTTTGCAGACCTTCCCAAAGTTAAGATCCAGTGTGGCCTAATATTATCTATGCATATATTTTTTTTTGCTTCCTTTACTAGGAACCTAAGAAGAGCCCTGCTGGATCAGACCAATGGTCCATCTAACACAGCCTCCTGTATCACACAGTGGCTGACCAGTTCCTCTCGTCAGCAAACAACACAGCATAGAGGCTGAGTGTTACTGCCAGTGGCCTGCCTCATTCTTAGGAGAAATTATTAGACGGCAGGGGAGGCCAGAGGGGTACCAGGGACCACACACATATATACCGAGGTCCAGTGCAGTAGGAAGACTCCAGATTTAAGAGTGATTAGTTTTTATTGAAGAATTTCCCTGATTACAATCACACTAAGCATTCAAAAGAAAGAGAGGGCGAGAGCGAACAAGCAGTTCAGAACTAAGAAAAAAGAGGAGATGATAGTGAAGTCTAGGGTCAATTACAGGGGTTATACTACCTGTCCAGACATGCAGAAGTCCATGAAGAGGTTAGCGCAAATAGCCAGTGTTTCAAGCTATGGAGGCCCAAAGAAGAGACTTTGGCGGTGTACTCAGTAATGGCGCCCCCCTTAAGAGTGCACACTGAGGTGGTGCATGCTTTCTATTCTTATAGGAATTCTGGGTGTGGTCTGGGCCAGAACGTAATAGGTTTAATGTTCAAAAATGGTCCAACCGGAGCTGGCTGGCTGGGTTTGATGGCCACTGATGGTTCTGGCCAAGGTAGATGGAATAGATTCCCAGCTTTAGACAAAAGGTGGGAAATGGGTCCCTGATTGGCATCAGGAAGGATCGCTGATTAAACTGATTAGCTTTATCTCAGTATCCTGAGGGATGGGGCAGGAAGGACAGTTGGTTTAGACAAAAGAGTTTCCTCATAGGTATAGGAGTCGCACACAAAAGGGACTACGTGCAGGTTTGGAGACAGAAGGGCGATTCGCCAGGTGGCCACTGAATAGTTTATGGAAATACAGATACCATACCAGGGAACTCGTGATTGTTTCCGTATGCATAACTCTGTCAGGTGGAGAGGGAGATTGGAAAATTGCCTCAGAGGGCCGCTTTTTGTGCAGACCTAAAACCGAAATCCCTTTTTGCAGAGCTCTGTGGCTCAAAGAGTGGTGTCTTTGGCCTGGCTTTGTGGGACTCTGGTTCAGGTCAGGAGTGCGGTGCCCCTGCCGTTGAGGCTACCCGAGAGCAAGGCAGTGCCTCTGGGCTACATGAGGTCTTCCCCTGATGTGGCCTCCTGGATTTGGGATGCTGAATGCGGAGGATCCCCTGTCGCCACAGCTAGTAGCCACCGATAGACCTCTCCTCCATGAATCTCTGTAATCCCCGTTTAAAGCTGTTTATTCCTGTGACCGACACTACATCCTCAGGCAGCGAATGCCACATTCTAATCACTCTCTGTGTAAAGTAGTACTTCATAGGAGCGATAAGTCAGGCTGTCACCAGTGCTTCTCGGTGCAATAGTGAACTCTGTATGTTATGCCTGTTTTCTGTGAAACAATGATTTCTGTTCTTAGTTTTATTGGGTTACAATTCAGTCTGTAGGGTAATGTTTTAAAAAAAATCTCTGGATTGGGTATCATTTAATGCAGCCCTAACACCAGAAGATGTAGAATTCTTACCTTCCTAGGATACTGCTCTCTGTGTCTTTTTTGTTTTGTTTTTAATGTGTGTGTGTGTGTGCACCTGAAGTCATGGCAACCTCTGGTGACTGACCTCTCCTGGGGGCCTGGAGGATATTCAGAGAGGTGGCTGAATAAAGCCTGCCCCTGCCTCCCTACTGCTGGTATTCCGAGGAGGCCTTCCCATCCAAGTACTTGCCAGAGTTGGCCCTGCTTAGCTTCCGAGATCGGGCTCGCCTGGCCTATCCAGGTCAGGGCCCCACCGTGTCTTTTGACGAGTCACGGAACTGGGTTTGTTTCCTTCCACTCCCAAAGCACAATCGGAACAGTGGCTCAAGCATAACATATATGTGTTTAGGACTCCTGTGAGGGCAGTTGATGCTTACTCTTCCGCAGAGCAGTGTGTTGTCACCAATATTAATATAGGGAGAAAGTATGCCTCAGAGTTGCTGAGAAAATGCTGGTTCATAACATACCCAGGGGCATGTGGGAACAGTGAAAAAGGGGTCGTGAAATTTTGATGTTTTCTTTAGATGGGGAGGAAAGATACACTCAATCAGGTCTTCCAAGGCCGGATCAAGGTGTGTAAGAAGTGGTACAATCCTGGACTGCTTGAATGGACTGCCTCTCTTCAAGCTGCAGAGGGTGTGTGTGGGGAAAGTACTGCATTCTTTTAACAGTCCCCAGTGTTTCCTACAAGTATACCAAGCAATAGTTCTCTGTGGTGATTATTTGTTAGTCGTGTATTGCCACATGAGGTTGGGGGGAAAGTAACAGTTTGGTGTAGTGGTTAAGTGCACAGAGTCTAATCTGGGAGAACCGGGTTTGAGTCCCCACTCCTCCACTTGCACCTGCTGATGTGACCTTGGGTCAGTTACAAGCTCTGGCACAGCTGTTCCTGAAAGAGCAGTTTGTGTCAGAGTTCTCTCAGCCCCCCCCCCTCCTCACAGGGTGTCTGTTGTGGGGAGGGGAAGGGAAAGGAGTTTGTAAGCCGCTCTGAGACTCCAAGTGAAGGGCGGGGTATAAATCCAATCTCCTCTTCTTTATTATAGAGGACGAATTGGATGCTTTTGTTTAGATCTACTCCCCCCCCCCTTTTTTCAGGTTATGCATTTATTTACCTCAGCAGTTAATCATGCCACCCTGTCAGGAACAAGAACAGATCAAGATGGGTAGCTGTGTTAAGTCTGTAGCAGTAGAAAAGAGTAAGAGTCCAGGAGCACCTTAAAGACTTAACAAAATCTGTGGCAGCGTAGGAGCTTTTGTATCTGAAGAAGTGAGCAGTGACTCACAAAAGCTCCTACCCTGCCACAAATTTTTGTTAGTCTTTAAGGCGCTACTGGACTCTTGCTCTTTTCTACAGGAACAAGAATAGTTTTCTCTAGATACAGGAAAACCCCAATTTCCTAGCAAAAGAGAATGGTTATTAACAATATGGGATAGAATGAAGATGACAAAATTGTGTTCAATGTTCCAGGAATATTAGATAGAAGAGAATTGGGTTACCTCTTGAAAAACCATTTAATGTACTTATTTAGAAAATTTATTAGCCACCTTTCTTCCTTACAGAACTTAAAGCAACTTACAACATAGACAAAACACACATGAAATAAAATACCTTAAAAACATAAAAGCCAAATTTAAAATCACAACTCAGGACCACTAACAGCTTAACTTAACCAAATGCAGTTCTAAATAAAATCGTCTTCAACTGCCTCCTAAAGACAAAGTGAGGGCTTTGTTTTGGAAAGCTGAATGTACAAACTGTCTCCAGATAACAGCTAATTCTTTTTTAAAACCCATCACACTGTTAATGCGCCATAGCCAAAGCTGCCTTATATATGGAGTCAGACCACTGGTCCTTCTTTGCTCAGAATGGTCTTCTCTAACTGACACAGTGGGTCTCTAAGAGCTCAGGCAGAGAAAGGTCCTTTCCCACACACTATCTGATAACCCAAGAGTTATTACCTGGGACCTTATAAAAAAAAGCTCTAGTAACAATCTATGGGCTCTCTGTTGCTTTGCTACGTTGATGTTTATAAAATTATGTGTGGATGGGTTGAAAAAGCTATTTCACAGAATTGGAGAGGAAGAGAAAGTGCTTTAAGGTACACTGCCAAAAACCCCACACCTTACAATTTAGCTGGGAACCCTCCCGCTCACCAAACTCCAAATGTGCATGGAATACAATGTCCTGAAACTCCGGAAATTAATGCAGGAAAGAAAAAAAAGAGAGGATTGTTCAGTGTAAAAATCTACAAGCAACACATAGGCATAAATTAAATTTAAATTTCTTTTAATGCATTTACAACTACAGATTCACAAACAGTCATGGGAAGGAAGTGGCATTTGTCTCTCTTCATGTGAACAGCAGACATGCATAAACACTGAAGGATAGAAACAGACGTGGAAAGTGGAAGAATTTATACGCGAGGAGGCTGTGAGAAGGCAGCTGAGCATGGTCTGAAGAGACGGGAGGGCCCAACTCTGCATGGAAGCCCTGCACCCCGATCCCAGGTGCATAAGGATAGGATGTTGCTAGTCAGTGGTGAGGGAGGTGTGCTCAGAAACATCCAGACATATCATTGGGCTAAGCATCGCTATAGGAAACAAGACTCCCACAGTCAAGAAAGAGGAAGCTGTAATCTTTCTGTATAGCAGGGGCAAAGCCATCTACATTGACATTATTTTTAAACCATCTTCTTCTCCTTCAGAGACAGTCTCAAAGCAGTTAGAAATCTACTTACCTAATAACCCTTTCTAATTATTGGCTGAGTTGCTGTGATGTCACAGAATGTTAAGGGGGTGGGAAGAGAACACACATGCACAGAGAGCCTTAAAATTCTTCGTCACAGTACTGCAAAGCCAGTTTTATGGACTGGGAAGACCTGGGCTGAAACTGTCCCTCACTTATGGACCTTAACTGAGTTACTCAGCCTGTCCGACCTGATGGGGTTTTGGGGAGGAGAAAATGAAATGACTCCTCTCCATTTTGTATGTTGCCCCGAAGGGGAAAAGATGCTGTAAATGTTTTGCTGAATGTGTGTCTCATTCTCTCTAACCAGGGTTGCCCCCCAAAATGTACTGTTGCTCTAACAGAGACTCCTTGGGATGTTATCAGGTGACTGTGATTTGCGGCCATGCCATGAAAGCGTCTGCTACCTGTTCCCACTCGCTTTATGTTTATTAGGTACTGTCACGCCGCTTCCAACCTATGGTGACTGTATGAACTCCAAAATGTCCTAGCACTGGCAGTCTTGATTTGCAAACAGATGGCTTCCTTGAGTCCTGGCATCGCCGGTGGAGCTCTTGATAGCACTGTGTGACACAGAGTATTGGGACCGGATGGGCCAGTGGCCTGAACGAACATGGCTTCTCTTTATGTTCTTAATCCACTACATGTTGGGGTCTTCCTTTTTTCCTGCTGCCTCCAACTTTTCCCAGGATGATTTATCTTTTCCAGCGACTCCTTGTCTTCTTTTAATGCGACCAAAATACGACCTCAGTTTAGTCATTTTGGCTTCTAGGGAGAGTTCAGGCTTGATTTGATCTAGAACCCGTTTATATGTCTTTTTGGCAGTCCGCAGTATCTGTAAAACGCCTCTATTAAAGGGACAGTTAATTTTTCTCCGGGCCCTATTCCTAATCTTTCACCCTCCTTACTTTTGTATTTCCAGTTTGTAGTATGAGCACCCACACAGAAATGGGTTAATCTTAACAGCAGGATCTAACTTGTGTACCGAGGGACACTGTGGCCCTATCACATGATAGCAACAGGCATGTGTGCATAGCTGTGTGTGCAGATTGTTGTTTTCCTTCCCTTACTCCCAGCCAGAGCCCACACTTGCAGCTTTGCAGGAAGGTGTTTTTTTTTTTTTTAATCTTCTTTTTTACTTTATTTATATCCCACCTTTTAACCCGATAGGGACCCAAAAGCAGCTTATGTGAGCCAGTTTGGTGTAGTGGTTAGGAGCACAGACTCTGGTTTGATTCCCTGCTCCTCCACGTGCAGCTGCTGCTGTGACCTTGGGTCAGTCATAAGTTCTTTCAGAGCTGTTCCCTCAAGGGCAGTTCTGAGACCTATCTCACAGAATGTCTGTTGGGGGTAGGGGAAGGAGATTGTAAGCTGCTCTGAGACTCCTTCAGGTAGTGAAGGGTGGGGTATAAATCCAATCTCCTCCTCTTCTATCAATCTCCTCTCTGTTTTATCCTCACAATGACCTTACTTGTGAGGTAGATCGGGCTAAGAGCTGTGTGACTGGCCCAAGGTCACTCAGGAAGCTTCCATGGAGATTCGAACCAGGATTTCACAGATCCCAGTCAAACACTTTAACTGCTACATGAATGCTTGCATGCGTGGTGGGAATGGAGATATTTTCAGACATATGTCTGAAAACATGGAAGGGGGAGTGGGGAATTGCTGGTTTCCTCTTTTAAAATGCCCTCTTTCAGACTACAGCGGGGAGATTCCGCTGTTGAACACCACTCTATGGATTTTTTTTTAAAGAATAGCAAGACACTGTTAGCCTAACCAACATCACAGGGTTGTTGTGAGGAGAAAACCAAGGACAAAACTATAAGCTGCTTTGAGATCCCACTAGGCAGAAAGGCAGTATATAAATGAAGCAAAATAAAATAAATAAAATTGTTAATGGTAAGGCATATTTTGTTTGAATGACCTCCTTCCGTAACAATAACATCCTGAGTGTAGAGAACTAGCACAGCAGCACTAGTGTTTTGGTGTGTGTGTGTATGGGGGTGTGTGTCTTGCGTTTATTTAATGCAAGGCAGAAGTAAAAATTGGCAGGGCCCCACTTGCTGTCTGACATGGAACCAGAGGTCATTTCGGGGGGGATTGCGGGGGATCGCAGTTCCCCCGGGTGAGGTACGGGGGGCGGGGCACAGATGAAGCACGGCCC
>NW_015161507.1:33554-55213 GCF_001447785.1 Gekko japonicus
GGTGCAGTTCATTCTACCACCTCATTCTCTCTAAACCAGGTCTTATCAGGGCAGACATGGCCTCCCTTTCCCAAATTTCAGGTGACCAACAGGCTGGTGGGAAGTCGCCTCAGTTGTGGGCAGGTACAGGACATAGTTTAGGCCTGGACAAGTTTCCAGGACATGGTCCTTTGCAAGCATCCCGTATCTGGCCTCGCAAGAGGCTGGAGGATGACTCCTTGTTTGCTGGTTTTCTATTTGGAGGAAATTGTTAAACAAAAAGGAGCTTTCCCCCCAAAAGTGAGCCACTGCCAGCCCTCTGAAGCGGTGCAGTTCATTCTACCACCTCATTCTCTCTAAACCAGGTCTTAGCCGGGCAGACATGGCCTCCCTTGCCCAAATTTCAGGTGACCAACGGGCTGGTGGGAAGTCGCCTCAGTTGTGGGCAGGTACAGGGCATAGTTTAGGCCTGGCCTGGACAGGTTTCCAGGACACGGCCCTTTGCAAGCACCCCATATCTGGCCTCGCAAGAGGCTGGAGGATGACCCACCTAGAATGTTAGCCTATTTGGAAAGGAGCGGGCATGGAAGGAAGCCATTTTGGTTTCTTCTGCCTGCAATGTATGCCCTTTGCTGTTAACCCAGGGTGAGGCAAGTCCCGGCCTCATGCGAATCGTACAAAAATGCACAGGAAGTCTGAGCAGAAAAGGAAGAGAAGAAAGCTGAGGCTGGGTGCATGGCCTTGGCCAATCGGAGCCCAGGAATAAGGCCAGCCTTTGTGGTATTGGTGTAGGAGTTATCCGTGCCAGGTGCAGCTTGCCCGTAAGATTTTGTAGTGCTGCAGACTGTGGGAAATTTAAATACATAGGGTCTGCCTCTATTCTGAAGAACATTAAGCCTGCAAACATCTAGCCCGCCAGCTTTTCCAAAAATGCTTCCATTCCATTCCGTATAACTACAGTTCCTAAATTTAGTCCCTAGGAATTCAGGATTCCCTCAGAGCCTTTTATGGGACCCCTGGAAGAAAAGATCTATTACGGTGGGAAAGCGACTCTAAAAAACAGATAGCCAGCTCCTAACTGATCTCCCACAGCCCGACGTGTGCAGCCGTGGGGAAGATATGCACTAGGACCTGATTCACAAAGGCAGGAAGGGTGAGGGGGTGGTAGAATGCTGAGGAACTGCTCCAGTTCAGACTGGGGGGGGGGAGAGGGAGGGAGAGAATGAGAATTCCAGCTCAGGAAAAAAAACTTTTGCGTAAACAAAACAAAACAAAACAAAAAATAACCTCCCTAGAAAAGCTTCTACTCCCGCACTTTCCGCTTACCACACTGTTTTCTATTTGCAGGGAGTTTAAAGAACAAAAATGAAACAAAGAGTGCTTCAAAATGTGCTCAAAGCAGAGCAGACTACGATGGTTGCCAACAGGCCCGGAAGAAAACGTTCTCTCCCTTTTTCATAGAGGCCATGTGGGATGTTATTTATTGAGTGATGTTATTTACCTCCATGCCCTGAAATGCACAAATTATTAAATGGGCAGGACGTTTCTCGCCAGACTGGTTGACAACCTGAATTCTACTCCCCTCAGTATTAATTTTGCTGCCCATCACATGCGACCCAGAACTCAGGTACACACAGGGCTACAGGGCGGCCTGAAATGCCTAACCAATGCTGTGAGCAAACTATTTGGGTGCCCTAGAAAATATCCCAGAATTCCTTGCCACATGTCTTTTGAGGGAGCTGTTCAGGGGGTTCTTCAGCAGACAAGTCAACATGGAGAAAAATCCCTGAACACAACCCTGCCCTCTAACTGCCTACGCATCTCCGTTTTGAACTCCCTTCGGGTACTACATACAGGGATTCTCGTGCTTCAGGGCTGGTTCACACATTTGCCGGCTGGGGAATCACGTACACACGGTGAGCACATTTATGAACACATGAAGCTGCCTTCTGCCTAGCCACACCATTGGTCCGTCTAGCCTTAAGTTCGTGCACCTCGCAGTACGCGTTTGATGCACTGGTGGCGCTGGTGAGCTGTGTGCACACGCTCAACTTGCATACTCTGTGGCCTTTTGTGGGAAGAAAAAAAAGAACCCCAAAGGTCAGGGTTATTATACCTCAACCTACTCTGACGCGCATGGCCTGCCGCTGCACGGCTTGTGCCTCTGGCATACAGAGGAGATGTGGGCCACTGTCAACCCTGGAGATGTGGGCCACCGTCAACCCTGCTGGATGGGTCTAGCCTCTAGAAGAAATCTACCTGGCCCTAGCAAAACTGTTTTTAAATTGTAAGAGAGATCGCATCCACACTTTAAATATTATATCTCTCTTTGGGGTCTGGCATATAATATGTAGATGCAGGTATCTGTAGGTTAGACTATGTCTGTGCGCCTTTACTGTGACGCCCTTACTGCTAAAAAGGTGCCGACTTTATGATGGAGCTGGCCGTTCTTGTCCCCCCCAGGATGCTGCCTGGAGAAAAGAGCAGCCCCTGAGAATCTAGAAGTTGGTCATCCCTGGTATACAGGATTCCTGGCCGGGGGTATGTGTGAATCGGCCCGTTATCTGAAGGGCAGCGCAATAACGGGTCTCCCGCATTTACGAGCACTTATACGGCTCCTCTCCCGTGTGCACCCTCTTATGGCTTAGAAGATGGGAGCTGGAAATGAAACACTTCCCACACTCTAAGCACTCGTATGGTTTCTCTCCCGTATGCACCCTCTTATGGCTTACGAGGCGAGAGCTCGAAATGAAGCTTTTCCCACACTCGGAGCACTCAAAGGGTTTCTCTCCCGTGTGGGTTCTCTTGTGGGTAATGAGGGAGGCCTTCTGCCTAAAGCTTTTGCCACAACCTGAGCATATATATGGCTTCTCTCCCGTGTGGATCCTGCTGTGTGCTGTCAGGTTGGAACTTCGGCTGAAGTTCTTCCCGCAGTCGGGACACTTGTACGGCTTCTCCCCTGTGTGTGTTCTTTTGTGATCGGTCAGGTGGGAACTGCTCCCGAAACGCTTCCCGCATTCTAAGCACTCGTACGGCTTCTCTCCCGTGTGGACCCTGATGTGGTTTATGATTTGAGAGCAAGCACTGAAGCTTTTCCCGCAGAGCGTACACTCGTACGGCTTCTCCCCAGTGTGGGTCCTCTTGTGGGTGATCAGGGATGCTTTCTGGTTGAAGTTTTTGCCGCAGTAGGAGCAACTGTATGGCTTCTCACCCGTGTGGACTCGCTTGTGCGTTATGAGCTGGGAGCTTGTGCTGAAGCTCTTCCCACACTCGGAGCACTCATATGGTTTTTCCCCTGTGTGGGTTCGCTCGTGGGTGATCAGGGAGGCTTTCTGGTTGAAGCTTTTGCCACAGACAGCGCATTTGTGGGGCTTCTCGGGCATGTGGGTCTCCTCATGCCTCAGCAGCTCCGAGGGGTGAGAGAACCACGTCTCGCACACAGAGCATTTATACGGTTTCTCTCCAGTGTGGATTCGCTCGTGAATGACCAAGTGTGTTCTCTCATAGAAACTCGCTTCACAAAAGGAGCATTTGTGGGGCTTATCACTTATGTGAGTTTCTCGGGGGCCTAAGCGCTGACAGGGGCTTTCCCCTGAATTGGCAAGCTTGCGGATTCCCTCCTGGAAGGCGCTTTCTGATAAGCCCCTATCGGGTTCCTCACAAAGTTTTGGTGCCTTCCCAGGAGAGTTTTCCTGCCGATTTTCTGGTCCCTGATGACTTTCAACTCCCTCTTCTGCCTCAGGACCCTGGAAACATTTCCCTTTGGGCCTTTCCAGTGAGCCTCCCCCAATACCCACTTGCTCAGGCCGGTCCCCCTCAAAAGTCTCCTCTTCATCATCTGGCGTTTGCTCATTGCCTGTAGGGAACAAAACCAGAGAACAATGTTTTTATTTACTCACTTGCTTTAGAAAATGCATATCCCAACTGCTGGGCACCAGGCTTACAAACCAATTCAGGAAAAACAAGATAATAAAATCCATACAAAGGAAGAATTGCTCAGGACTTCAGGTCTAAACACACATCCTCCCCCAAATCAAAAGTGGGAACAATACCTGTCAAAAGGGCTTGACATAATATTTAAGGGGGAAAAGACAGACAGATGGACGGGACGGGACAGGACAGGACAGGACAGGACAACCATCTCGTTCTGCTCCATGGATAGACCAGGCTTGAGTCAGAAACTTCAGTGAAACCATCCCCAGAAACCCTTGGGGGAGGTGGGGAAATGCTTACCAGACAAAGTAGCTTCCCAGTCAGCTTCCTGTTTCTCGTCCATGGGCAGCTGCATTTTCAGGACGTCTGGTGAGGAAGGATCCGACTTCGGAGAACTGAATGCTTTCTCCAAGCCTCCCGCCACCTACGTAGAAAGGCAGATTGAATAATAATGAACTGATAAATCCAGAGGGATTCGTGACTAACTACCCCTGGTGTCAAAGGACTTGTCCCCTGATCCAGGCAGCAGCCTCACTGCCCGCAGGCAAGACAAAACATACATTAACTGACAGGTGGTAAGAACACGGCAAGAGGCATGCTGGATTGGACTGAGGGACCTCTCCCCTATGGCAGGTTCAACGTGGCACTCTGGGTAGCATTTTGAAACCCTGCTTCTGTCCATGGAGTGTCGTCCCCCGCCCCCCCGCGCTCACATGACAGGCACAGCCATGAATTTCTCATTTTTTTCTGACTTTTTGGATCAGAATAAAGGTCCAGCCTAGCCCAGTATCCTGTCTCTGACAGTGATGATATAAAAAAGGGGGAATTGAAACCAGCAACAAACCATAAAAAGAGCCCCCCCCCCTCAAAAATAAAAAAGTTGAGGAACAATCTTTTAAATATGTCCGATACCCAAGATTCCCTGACCTGGATAGCTCGGCTAGCCCAATCTCATCAGATCTCAGAAACAAAGAAGGTTCAGGCCTGGCTAGTACTGGGATGGAAGACCACCACGGAAGTCAGTCCAGGGTCACTGTACAGAGGCAGGCCATGGCACCTCTGAACGTCTTTTGTCTTAAAAACCCGCTGGGGTCACCATGAATCAGCTGAGACTTGATGGCAAAAAAAAATCCAAGATAAGAATTTGTGTGTGTGTGTAAAATGTGTGCTATGAGCTGTCAAGTCGTCTCTGACTTATGCCGACCCTATGAAATAATGACCTCCAAAACTTCCTGCCGTTAACAGTCTTGCTCAAGCCTTGCCAACTGAGGGCCGTGGCTTCCTTTCTCATGTCAACACACACACACAAATAAAAAAAAATCAGAATATCATAACAAGCACAAAATGATCAATAAACATGTATTTGCACAGGTGACCATTGGTTGGGTCAGCCTTGCCAACTGAGGGCCGTGGCTTCCTTTCTCATGTCAACACACACACACAAATTTAAAAAAAAAATTCAGAATATCATTAACAAGCACAAAATGATCAATAAACACGTATTTGCACAGGTGACCATTGGTTGGGTCCAGTGCAAAGTTTCCGCTTGCGCTACAGCCCTTGCGTAGGGCTGCCTTCCAAGGAAGTAGCCTTGGAGCTGCAGTGGCTCAAGTGGTTAAGACGCTGAACTGCAGGCTGTGGAAGGTCAGTAGTTCAGCAGTTCGAGACCCGAGTTACCGCATGACGGAGTGAGCTCCCGTCTCTAGTTCCAGCTCCTGCCAACCTAGCAGTTCAAGAGCAAGAAATTGCAAGTAGATAAATGGGTACCACTTTGGTGGGAAGGTAAACGCCTTGGTGTTTAGTCATGCTGGCCACATGACCACGGAAACGTCTTTGGACAGCACTGGCTCTTCGGCTTTGAAACGGAGATGAGCACCGCAACCCTAGAGTCGGACTCGACTGGCTTTCGAGCAAAGGAACCTTTACCTTTTTACTTGGGCTTCCACTCATGCAAAATTTCGCGCAATCAATTTCTAGGCACTATTATACAATGAAAGGAAAGCATTAGGTGTCACACAAATGGAACTGCACCGTCAGTTTTGTGATTGCTGGATCCGACCCCAGCGGTGAAACAAGTATTCGTAGCTTCGTAATAAAAAACTGAGCCTTCTACTAACTCCGAATCTAATGCTTAAAATCAAATTAACAGGAATCTTTCAAAACACTTCATACATCTGCAGGGCAATCTGGAAACTGGAACACACAATCGATAAACAGCTCATTAAAACTGTGCTCAGCTTGGTTTTCCCATCAGAAACTTGTCTGCGATAATAATAATCATACAATGTTATCAGTCCAACGTAATAAATGTAGGAGACTCCAGAGATGGCAAAAAAGAACCAAAGGATTTTACAGAGATCTTGAAGAGGCATCATCCCTTTAGAGGTGTTATTGTCTGCAACATCCGCTGCCTTGGTTCAAATTTCTGCAATCCAAATCCTATTACGTTTATTGGATGTCCCACCCTGTTGATTGTATTAATTTACACTTTGTTATCTGCCTTGAGATTCAGTTACAAAGACAGTCTATAAATAACATAAATAAATAGTTTAAAAAATTCAAGAACAGAGGGCTTCTATAATGCTTTCCCCTCTTATTCTGAAATTAGGTTCCTTGGTATTTTAAACCCCACGAAATCTCTGCCCGTCTCTTCTTCTAGGCCCTATCCAAGATCTCACCTTTTGTTCCGGTTCCTCGGATTCTTCCAAGAAACTCTCCGCCAGGGCGACCGCCCGAGTGCAGGTCTCAGGATCGTGGCCCCTGACCCAGCCCTGCATGTCCTGGGGCAGGACAGTCAGGAACTGCTCCAGAATCAGAAACTCCAGGATCTGCTCCTTGCTGTACGTCTCCGGCCTCAGCCACTGGTGGCAAAGTTCCCAGAGCTTGTTACAAACCTCTCGTGGCCCCTCGGCTTCCTCGTAACAGAAGAGTCGGAAGCGCTGGCGCCGGAGCTCCAAGTTGCCCGGGTCCTCGTCCATAACCTCTTCCTTCACTTTCACGGGTGTCTCCCGGCTGCTTTCGTAGGCCTCGCTGTCCCCTTTGTTGAGGCCCGGGAGGGCTTGGCCCAGGCACTCAGCTCTGGGCCACGGGCTGCCATCAGCGGATCTCTTGAATGCAGCCTGGAAATACTTTGTGTCTTCTTCTGGCGAGTAGTGAGGGGAATGCGGTGAGTTCCTCCATCCCGATCGAGGGGGCTGCATCGTCTTCAGGAAATCCTGCAACTGGTTTTCCCAGCACTGGTCTTCTGGCTCCCGTTTAAACTGCGGTGGGCCCACCCCTTCCAGCAACTCCCCAGTGGCCCCGATTTGGATGACGCGAAGGTCCCTCGGTCCCGCCTCCGAATTCTCCTGTGGTTCAGGCCCGGCAGGCTCCTGATCTTCCATTTTGGGTTCTAGCTGTAACTCCTGGGTGGGAAACAGAAAGTCAGTGTGACACGGGGGAGAGAAAGACCTCACACAAAACCAACCCCTTCTATATCATTATGGCCATGGCTGCGTTTACTCTCGGCTAAACAAACCGTTTTAACATGTCTTGCGGCAACGACTAGCGTTTCAGACTGGAATCTTGGGACAGTCAGGTTCAAATCCCCATCCCGCCATGGAAGCTCACTTGAATGACCTTGGATCAGTCAACTCTCTCAGACTAACCTACTTCACAGGGTTACTAAGAGGATAAAATAGTGGAAATAAGAGAGCGACAGAGACAGAGACTGGATTTACCACTACCGCCACTACCAATATGACACGAACCCCCCTTTATGCTCCCAGTTCTGTGAGGGTCTGCGTGTCAGGACCTAGTCAGAGTTGATTTTATTTTTCCTGACCAGTCCTCCACACCCCCCAATGTATAATATTCTCTTCGGGGTAAGAGCTATTTCAGGCTGTCTTCTTTGAACATAAGAACATAAGAACATAAGAGACGCCAATGTTGGATCAGGCCAAAGGCCCATCCAGTCCAACACTCTGTGTCACACAGTGGCCAGAAATACCAGTGCCATCAGGAGGTCCAGCAGTGGGGCCAGGACATTAGAAGCCCTCCCACTGTTGACCCCCCCCCCCCAAGCACCAAGAAGACAGAGCATCACTTGCCCCAGAGCCCCTAGCTATACCTTGTGGCTAATAGCCACTGATGGACCTCTGCTCCATATGCTTATCTAATTCCCTTTTGAAGCCGTCCATGCTTGTAGCACCCACCACTTCCTGTGGCAGTGAATTCCATGTGTTAATCACTCTTTGGGTGAAGAAGTACTTCCTTTTATCCGTTCTAACCCGACCGCTCTGCAGTTTCATGGAGTGCCCACGAGTTCTTGTATTGTGAGAAAGGGAGAAAAGTACCTCTTTCTTTACCTGCTCTTTCCCATGCATAATCTTATAAACCTCGATCATGTCACCCCTCAGTCGTCTTTTCTCCAAGCTAAAGAGCCCTAAGCGCTTTAACCTTTCCTCATAGGGAAAGTGTTCCAACCCTTTTATCATTCGAGTTGCCCTTTTCTGCACTTTTTCCAAAGCTATAATATCCTTTTTAAGGTGTGGTGCCCAGAACTGCACACAGTATTCCAAATGAGGTCTCACCATTGATTTATATAGGGGCATTATTATATTGGCTGATCTGTTTTCAATACCCTTCCTGATAATCCCCAGCATAGCATTGAGGACTTCTGCACAGTATATGGCTCCCCAGAAAGTCAGGCACCAATACTTGTAACGTTCAAAAGGCACAGTTACTTTATTGTTGCACAGAAAACACAACCGGGGAATGGGATATATTTACATGGGATGTTCAGATACGTTGTTGCAATACTTATATCACTTTGCCTTGTCTCAGGCTGACTGTTGTCCGCTCCTTCGGCGGTTAACTTATTGGCTTTAATTGGTCTGCCCCCCCCTGAGTCTAACTGGTCCCCTAACCAGCCTTCCAGATTCCTCACTCCAGATCCCTTTTTTTTGCCTTTCCTCAACCACTATTTGAGTCCCTATGAAGCAGTGGTTTTGTGTGTTTGCGACCACCCAGATCTTATGCATCCACTCTCTTCAGAGTTTGGTTAGGTGACCCTCCCGGCTAACTCCTCAGACTCTCTTTAACTTCCTCCTCCAACTGTCCGTTAGGACAGTTTTCTGTCACTCCGAGAGTGCTCCAACCAAAAGGCCCCCTCCCCTCTATGTCATGTGACCCAGCAGGGATCTATCTTAACCTTCTGCTGGTACCAGATTTTCAATTCCGTCACAGTTACCATCATTGCCAACCGGCCCTGGGAGGAGTGAACGACAGCGATGCGTGGAGCTGATACCACTGAACTGGGAGTACCATCTTTAAGACGCCATCTTTTTTATTGAAGACTGATTGAAACATCTAGAGCACTTTGAAAGATTGTAAATGACTGTTTTTATGTTGCTTTTAACCTGTTTTATGTATTGGCATGTGCCATTGCCAAGCATTGGAAGGATCCGAATCCTCCAAGTATACAACACTGGCTTCATAAGGTGTGGGACTTATTCCTGTTGGAGAATTTTAATACGTTTCATTCAGAAATCCAAACAGAATGTGATTTGATGAGCCCACTTCATGCTTGGTATCCCTTATTGGACAAGATTAATCTAGACAAATTTGACTGGGAAAATATCAGCAATGCTAAATACAAATTGTTGTTATATAACTAAATATTGTTATTTTGTACGGTCAGAGACATGTGGTTTCCTGCAATACCCTTGCTTTGTATTTGGACTTCCCTGTTGGATTTACTCTTCTGTATGTATAAAATTCTCAACAAAATTTATTGTTTAAAATCAGGGGGAAAAAATGTATTGGCATGTGCCATATCTATAAGACCTGTATATATCAGCCTGAGTTTCTCGGAGGAAAGGCAGGATAATATAGATGAACAGAGTTGTGAGCTGCTTTGGGTCCCCAAAGTATCTAAATTACGTTTCTGAATACAAGGATTCCAAATGCTGTACCAAGGAAACCAATTCCGCCTAAAAATTATTAGGGAATTAGAGGACCAGTCACATGCCATCCCTTATTAGCAGCATGTCACACTTATTACCTCCTTTATTTTGCATCTTTTTATTGCTTTGCAATAGCCGCAATTTGGATGTGGAAGTTGGGACAACGAAGAAAGCTGACAGGAATAACGTTTGCCCTCCAGTGGTGACGATATGTCTATTCATCTCCTAACCCAGTTTTCCCCTTGTACATAGCTAGTGCACAGGGCCCTAATTTAGATCAGTATTGAGGCATGGGAAGAAGAGGGATGGAGGGACTGATGCAAGAACTACATTTGCCCCATGGGGCTGTTTCGGGCTGGGAAAACGTTGTGTGTGGCAGTGGTGGCGGTCCTTGTTTAAATTGGGGGTCTTGCATGCTGACTATTCAAGAGGAGGGGAAAATTGACTGGGAGCCCAAACACAGAACCTGCAGTGTCTCATACAGGGCCCTAATTTAGATCAGTACTGAAGCACGGGAAGAAGAGGTACGGAGGGACTGATGCAAGAACTACATTTGTCCCATGGGGCTGGGAAAATGTTGTGTGTGGCGGTCCTTGTTTAAATTGGGGGTCTTGCATGCTGACTATTCAAGAGGAGGGAAAAATTGACTGGGAGCCCAAACACAGAACCTGCAGTGTCTCACCTGGTCTGGCCCAAGGTTCAAACCCCTGCTCCTTCGTAAAACTTACCAGAGACGTTTCGGGAAGGACTGTAGTTCAGTCAAAGAGCACACAGACATCCTGTCACCTCCAGTGAAGGAACCTCATGCGAAACTGCTTTACATTGAATCAGACCCTCGGTCCATCAAATTCAGCATTGTCTAGTCAGACCAGCAGCAGCTCTCTGGGGTCTCAAGCAGAGGTCTTTCACATCACCTACTATGAGATCCTGCAAGTGGAGACTGAACCTGGGACCTTCTGCATGCCAAGCAGGTGCTCTACCACTATGCCATGGCCCTTCCCCAGATAACAGGTGGGTCCTTGTGGGTCTCCCTTCCTCCACTTGGCCCTCCTAACAACCCTGTGAGGTACGGTTGTCTGAGAGAGTGTCATTAACCAAAAAGAAGCTCCCCAGCCAATCGGGCTTTTGCACTCAGGCCTCCTGATTCCTAAACTGCCACTCTGTAACTGCTGCGTCACACTGGTCGCTTGGCTCTAGACGACCGGGCTCAAAGTAAGGCACTCCAAAGGGATCTGTCAAGGATGGGCAAGTGGGCGTCAACATGGCAAATGGGGTTCAGTATGGCCAAGTGCAAGGTGATGCACACTGGAGTCAAAAATCCTAACTATAAATACACATTGATGGGGTCTGAACTGGCAGAGACTGATCAAGAGAGAGATCTTGGAATCTTAGTAGATAACTCACTGAAAATGTCGAGACAGTGTGTGACTGCAATAAAAAAGGCCAATGCTATGCTGGGGATTATTAGGAAGGGTATTGAAAACAGATCAGTCAATATCATAATGCCCCTATATAAATCAATGGTGCAACCTCATTTGGAATACTGTGTGCAGTTCTGGTCACCACACCTTAAAAAGGATATTATAGCTTTGGAAAAAGTGCAGAAAAGGGCAACTCGAATGATAAAAGGGTTGGAACACTTTCCCTATGAGGAAAGGTTAAAGCGCTTAGGGCTCTTTAGCTTGGAGAAAAGACGACTGAGGGGTGACATGATCGAGGTTTATAAGATTATGCATGGGAAAGAGCAGGTAAAGAAAGAGGTACTTTTCTCCCTTTCTCACAATACAAGAACCCGTGGGCACTCCATGAAATTGCTGAGCGGTCGGGTTAGAACGGATAAAAGGAAGTACTTCTTCACCCAAAGAGTGATTAACACATGGAATTCACTGCCACAGGAAGTGGTGGGTGCTACAAGCATGGACAGCTTCAAAAGGGAATTAGATAAGCATATGGAGCAGAGGTCCATCAGTGGCTATTAGCCACAAGGTATAGCTAGGGGCTCTGGGGCAAGTGATGCTCTGTCTTCTTGGTGCTTGGGGGGGGGGTCAACAGTGGGAGGGCTTCTAATGTCCTGGCCCCACTGCTGGACCTCCTGATGGCACTGGTATTTCTGGCCACTGTGTGACACAGAGTGTTGGACTGGATGGGCCTTTGGCCTGATCCAACATTGGCGTCTCTTATGTTCTTATGTTCTTAAACCACTAGGCCATTCAGGTTTGACCCAGAGCATATCACTGATGAATATACAGTGGAGGTGAACAATAGGTTTGACTAGATTTGATAGACAGAGTGCCTGAAGAAGTATGGATGGAGGTTTATGACATTGTACAGGAGGCAGCAATCAAGACTTGAGAAGGAACATAACTCCAAATAAAGAGGAGTGTTTGGAGAAACTCTAAAGGAATGTGCACAGTTGAGTAAACTAACCTGTATGTTGCACAGTAAAAAAAAACTTAGCTAAATTTGATAAGTGGAATGTGATTCTGACTAGCAAGGTAGACGGAACTTAATAACGTCTGTATGGCTTGTTTATAGAACTGAAGATGAATTATCGTGAGTCACTGCTCTCTTCTTCAGATATCTGAAGAAGTGAGCAGTGACTCACAAAGGCTCCTCCCCTGCCACAAATTTAGTCAGTCTTTAAGGTGCTACTGGACTTTTGCTCTTTTCTACTGCTACAGACAGACTAACACGGATGCCCATCTTGATCTATGCATTTGTAAAACTTTGTACCTAACTTTCTTTTTACTTTTTAAAAAAATGATTTATTTATTGAAATCCACGGCCCTAAAACTCAAGACGTGCTAAACTAATTCTTTACCTCTGCACGTTTTTTTCCTGTAGCAGCATTCCAGGGAGCAGGTTAGGCCAGAACAGTTCTCGCTTTTCTTTTTTGGGAGAAGAGGACGGTCTATGAAGTGACAAGGAGACCGAAGGGGGTGCACAGGTTTATCATCTCGGGGAAGCAATTAACTTACTAGGAGAGAAAACACACCCACACTGGCGTTCTGGTTTGCATCATGAAGTACACATGCAGCCATAATACCTGGAAAGGTGCAACTGAATAAGCACAGAGTTCCTCAAAAGCATCATGGTCTTCGCCAGCGTTTACCTACCCCCTTCTGCAGAGCATGACTTTGCAAAAGCTGAACAGGATGCTGGTTTCACAGGAAAGACCTGCGCAGCCGGCCCTGCCCCGGTGGCTTGCATTATTCATGAGCGCTCCTTGCAGTGGGAACACATGCAGATTGGAAATCTTCCCAGAGGGCCCCTCGTTCAGAAAGCAGATCCGTTTTTTTCCACGGCACAGATGTGCACCGTGGTAAGGAGCCACGCACACTCCTGGCAGGTGCTCAGAAAAGGAACACGCGAGGATGCCTTATGCCGAGTCAGACCCCTGATCGGTGTTCCTACTTTGTCTGTTTAAAAGGTAGCCTGCTTTGTCTATGTAAAACGAGTAGCCTGGCTTGGTAGTCTGGCTTGGAACAGGAGCTCCAGACGTCCTATGCAGGGCTATGCAAGAACTGGAGAGGTCAGCCTAGGCCACTGTCGGAAATCTTCCCAGAGGGCCCCTCGGTCGGTCGGAAAGCAGATCTGTTTTTTCCCCACGGCACAGACATGCACGTGGCAAGGAGCCATGCACACTCCTGGCAGGTGCTCAGAAAAGGAACACGCGAGGATGCCTTATGCCGAGTCAGACCCCTGATCGGTGTTCCTACTTTGTCTGTTTAAAAGGTAGCCTGCTTTGTCTATGTAAAACGAGTAGCCTGGCTTGGTAGTCTGGCTTGGAACAGGAGCTCCAGACGTCCTATGCAGGGCTATGCAAGAACTGGAGAGGTCAGCCTAGGCCACTCCAATAGGAGCCAGGCAACAAAAGAAATTTGCACAGCCTATCGAGCGAGCAGAGGCGTGGCCTAACCAGTTCCTGGATGACTTCCCCCCCACTGAAGGAGAAGGAACACGCGAGGATGCCTTATGCCGAGTCAGACCCCTGATCAGTGTTCCCTCTAAGCTGAGTGAGTGTGAGCTAGCTCAGTTTTTTAGCCCCTGGCTCACACATTTTTGTCTCAGCTCAGGAAGGATGACTCCTCCAGAGCAAACTAATTTATGCCGCAGCCAAATTGCTCGCTCACAACTTTAATGCCCAGTAGCTCACAAAGTAGGATTTTTGCTCACGGGACTTCACAGCTTAGAGGGAACACTGCCCCTGATCTGTCTCAGTTCTGCCGTCAGAGTGTCAGAGAGGCCTCTGGGTTGAGCCAGGACCCTCGGAATTCCTTTTTTGCCGTCAAGTCACAGCCAACTTATGGGTGACCCTGGCGGGGTTTTCCAAGGCAAGAGACGTTTAGAGGTGGCTTTGCCATGGCCTGCCTCTGCACCACAACCCTGGTATATCTTGGTGGTCTCCCGTGCAAACACAAGCCAGGGACGACTCCTCCGCTTCGCTGCCAAGATCTGACAGGATCGGGTTAGCCTGGGCTATCCAGGTCAGGGCAAATTCCTTTTAGTCATCCCTCTTACTAATTTGTTTTTAAAGTTGATATTACTGCTTATGTTTGGGTGGGGGAAGGGAATAGATGCGTAAGGAGTGTTGTAAATTATGGATACTTTTTTTAAAAAAAATCATAGTTTGTGATTTTCAAAAAACCTACACTGGGGTATGGTAAAGACTTTCTTAACAAGTTATCATATGTACTCAAAAGAAAGATGACTCTGAATGTAAGATAGCCTCCCAGCCCCCCAATCTTATAACCTCCAAAATTTTGTTATTGGACATAACTGCAGCTTGTGTGCCGATTTAAGATGACCTCCTCTTTTTTTAACGCCACAGCTGGGGGAGGAGGGAGGAATGGTCTTGTACTTGAGTATACTATACAATATTTACTCAAATGCACCCGAAAAG
Source organism: Gekko japonicus (assembly GCF_001447785.1). Taxonomy (NCBI): domain Eukaryota; kingdom Metazoa; phylum Chordata; class Lepidosauria; order Squamata; family Gekkonidae; genus Gekko; species Gekko japonicus. Next base: position 48,315 of record NW_015161507.1, read on the forward strand.
GGAGGAGGGATTATCTCAAATTCGAATACAAGTTACAGTTCGGTTTAATAATAAAAAACCTTTTTGGGGTATAACAGTGTGTTTTGGGGGAGGGGCATCTTACATCCGGGGCGCGGAAGGGTACGGGACAAGCCGATCTCATCAGATCTCAGAAGCTAAGCAGTGCCGGGACTTGAATGGGAGACCTCTCAGGAAGGCTCTATGGAGAAAGGCCATGGCGAACCAGCTCTGCTTCTCACTTGCCTTGAAAGCCCCCTTGCTGGGGTCGCCATAAGTCAGCAGTGACTTGACAGTACTTCACACACACACCCCTTCCATTCAGGGCTGCCTTCCTTCTGAGTAAATACAGCACTTTCTTCTTTATTTACAGGAGTCCATCCACATTCCTAGTTCCTTACAGAGTACAAGGCAACAGGTCTCTGCCCTGATGCACTTACAATCTAGACTGCCTGCAGTGCCACCTGAAGCAGAGTTAAGCGCTTCTATGCCCATTGACCCGACTGGACTTAGAAGGGCACATGAATGCATGAGGCTGAATCAGGCCCTTGGTCCACCAAAGTCAATATTGTCCACTGAGACCGGCAGCGGCTCTCCAGGATCTCAGGCAGAGGTCTTTTGCATCCCCTACCACCTGAGCCTGTTAACCGAAGATGCCAAAGGCTGACCCTTCTGCATGCCAAGCGGATGCACTAACACTGGGCCAGGGTCCCTCCCTCCAAAAAGTTCTCGAAGCCTGCTTTCTTCAGTCACATGCCATTAACAACCACAGTTCTCAAGGCAACAGACGTCCTGAAGCCTTTGCCTGCCCCTGCGTAGCAAACAACCTGGACTTTTCTTGGTGGTGACCCATCCAAGTACTAATTACTTAGCATCCAAGATATCACAGGATCCGGCACAACTCTATTTAGGCTTTCGTGGGGAGGCAGGATGAGTGGTTCACAGTGGGGTAAGCTTGGTCTCCTAGCACGTGACTCTAATCCACTCCCGGTTGGATACTGTGCTAAGAGCGAGCAACAGTGATTCACAGCTGGACTATTTCATCCACACAGGAAAACCCAGTTGTGAATGATTGTTATGAGGCAACAATATCCCGCCACATGGAAAAGCAGCCTTAATATTGACTGTATTTACTCAAAAGGAAGACCAGAGTTTTGTTTTGCATTTTCCCAGCAATGCCATCAAGACACAATAGCAGTTGTCTTGTATTTGCATAGGAGCTGCGGTGGCTCAAGTGGTTAAGACGCTGAACTGCAGGCTGTGGAAGGTCAGTAGTTCAGCAGTTCGAGCCCCGGGTGCCGCATGATGGAGTGAGCGCCCATCTCTAGTTCCAGCTCCTGCCAACCTAGCAGCTCGAAAGCAAGAAATTGCAAGTAGATAAACAGGTACCACTTCAGTGGGAAGGTAACAGCATTCCGTGCACCTTGGTGTTTAGTCATGCCGGCCACATGACCACGGAAAACGTCTTTGGACAGTGCTAGCTCTTCGGCTTTGAAATGGAGATGAGCACCGCAACCCTAGAGTCGGACTTGACTGGCTTTCGAGCAAGGGAACCTTTTTGTATTTGGATACAAGTATGGACAGTAATTAAAAAAACCCTTTTGTGTGTGCGTGTGTGTGTTTTTAAGGGAGAGCCAGTCTTACGTTCTGCATCACTTGCCTTTTGGGTAAACAGGCTAACTATGAAGAGTTTTACAGTAAGAGCTTCTTGGTGAAGATCCGCTGCGTTGCTCTGTAGTTTTGGAGGGCAAAAGTCATTTGGCCGCAGAAGGACACACGACGGCAAAGAGAACAAGTTGTGGCATTCCCCTGGTTCAAAGCTGAACTCTGCTAAAACGACTCAGCTTAATAGTTTTGACTGGGGCAAGACAGCAGAAGTGTCTTGAGGGATCAGCAGTTTTCGTCCATCTGGCTGCTGCTTAGGACACAGTCTGGAGGGATGGCCCGTGGTACAAGTTCTCACAAGTCCCCCCCCCTTCCGCAGAACATTATTTCGACTCTTAAACAACATGCTGAGTGATACAACTTTCCAGGTAATTATGGGTCAGTCAACCTTTACAATTAGCAAGCGGAAGAAACTGAATAACGGTTTACCCCAGGGCTCAGTCCTCACTGCAGTTCTTTTCAATCTATACATCTCTGATGTTCCCAAGACGATATCCAGGAAGTTGGCTTATGCCGATGACATGGCGATTGCAGTAAGGCACAAATCAATTTGACGGACTGAGGAACTACTGGCTAGGGACCTCAAAATTTTGCCTGACTGCTACCATAAATGGCAGCTCATTCCAAGTTTAGGAAAAAGAGAATGCTCCTGTTTCCATCTTAGAAACAATCTTGCCAACCGTGAACTGAACGTCTCCCTTAATGGCACCTGGCTTACACACAGCCATACACCTAAGTACCTTAGCATTACCCTGGACAGGACCTTGAGCTAGAAACACCATCTTACCAATGTAGCAGCGAAAATACACATGCGAAACATCGTCCTCCAAAAATTATATGGTACAACTTGGGGTGCGTCTGCTACAATGCTTAGGTGCTCAGTTTTGGCGTTGGTGTATCGCGCTGCAGAATACAGTGCTTCAGTGTGGCTCAACAGCCCCCCTGTCTACAAACTTGATGTCAAACTCAACACAACAATGAGAACCATTGGCAGATGTATTAAACCCACTCCAACCTATTGGCTACTTAGGCTGGGCCATATCACTCCCCCGCATCTCCGGAGACAAGAGGCTCTTCTTTGTGAATATGGAAAGATCAGTGAAAACAGAGAGCTGCACAAAGACATGGCTGACGTGGGCCTATCCAGACTAAGGTCCTGACACTCAGCAATAAGATCTGCACAAATCCTGCAATCACAAAATTTCAATCAAGGGGATGCAATCAATGGATGCAATCCGTTCCACCTGATATCTGTGAACTGATGGACACCAATGAGAGGCCCGCAGGATTTGACTTGTCAATTAAAGCACGGAAGATGGCTAATAGAATACGAACAGGCTTCAGCAGATGTGCACATGTGTTCTTTAAATGGGGCAAAATATCAGGACCCAATGTGATTGTGGTGCTCCCTGCCAAACTATTTTTCATCAGTCACAGGAATGTGAGCATCATGCTTTCCAGAGGGAGATGTGACGGAGCTCTTTGAAGCACGGAAGACGGCCAATAAAATACGAACAGGCTTTAGCAGATGTGCACACGTGTTGTTTAAATGGGGCAAAATACCAGGACCCAAGTGTGATTGTGGTGCACCCTGCCAAACTATTTTTCATCAGTCACAGGAATGTGAGCCTCATGCTTTCCAGAGGGAGATGTGACAGAGCTCTTTGAACTTTCCCCAACTGCGATTGAGTGGATTGAACATTTAGATAGTAGTATTTAGAGGGATTGTTCAATCTGTCTGCATACCCGCTGTATCAACTTGGTTACATATTTTATATTATTATATACTTCCCATGTGTCATTCTGCCATACGATACATAAAATAAATCTGCTAAAACATCAGAAGCCACTCTGCCTCAGCCTCACCACACTCCCCCGGCAATACAGGGGTAATAAATATACAGGCCTATCTGTCAAGGCTGTTAGGAGATTACGAGATAACGTGAAGGTGGAAAATGCTATACGAAAGCTAAAGATTACGTATTATTGTTTACAGGAGAAGAAGAATCATACGATTATAGAATTGGAAGGGACCTCCAGTGTCATACTGCACAGTGCAGGAAATTCACAAGGACCCCCCCTTCCTCCCTGCAGTGACCGCTGTTCCATGCCCAGAAGATGACAAAAAACCCCTCCAGGATTGCTTCCTGACCCAAAGTTGTAATCAGCATTTCAATGGGCATGTAAAAAAGTGCCACAAGAACTGAGCACTGAGGCAACCCTCCCTGCCCTCCCTCTCATGACCTGCCTGAGTTCACAGGATCCGCATTGCTGTCAGATGGCCATCTAGCCTCACCGCTCTAACTGTCAGGAAGAGATTGGATTTATACCCCACCCTTCACCACCCAAAGGAGTCTCAGAGCGGCTTACAATCTACTTTCCCTTCCCCTCCCCACAACAGACAGCCTGTGAGGTAGGTGGGGCTGAGAGAGCTCTTTTGAGAACTGCTCTTGAGAGAACAGCTCTGAGAGAACTTGTGACTGACCCAAGGTCACACCAGCAGCTGCATGTGGAGGACTGGGGAATCAAACCCAGTTCTCCCAGATTAGACTCCATGCTCCTAACCACTACACCAAACTGGCTCTTAACAGGTACACATTTCAGTTCAGGGTATTAGCCTATTGCAGGAAAAAACTTCAAAAGGAGTCAAAGATTTCTTGAAGCGTAAACTTTCATGGGATAAAGGCATGAAGGTGAAAACTGCCAACAGTGGGCATAGCTTGAGTGAAACGGACTTCATTAGGGAGGTTGTGGTGCAGTGGTCAAACATCTGCTTGGCATGCGGAAGGTCCCAGGCTCCATCCCTGTTATCTCCAGTTAAAAGGATCAGGTGATGTGAAAAATCTCTACTGGAGGCCCTGTTGTTCTGCCAGCTGGAATAGAAATACTGACCCTGATGTACCAAGGGTATAAGGCAGCTTCATATGACTAAACGAGGTTTATAATGAAACAGATTGCTAGAAAATAACGAGATGCACAGGGCAACCTCATCTGGCCAAAGATTACCGTCAGGGCTGCTGAAAACCCCACAGGTAAGACTCCTTCTGCTTCTTCCCCCTCAGCACATTCAGAAGAACATACAGCAGATGCTTGATTATAACAGCAATGCCACTGTGACTCTACCATTCCCTTCAATTTTGTACCCGTCCTCATGATATCCTCGGGTCTGCGTCCACACACTGTGGGCTGTCACAGTGCTATGGCAATCTCTCAGATCTGGATTTTCCCATGTGGACAAGACAGCCCAGGTGCAGACGACTGCTGTATCGCCACATCTAACCATGTGCACCAGCAAGAAGAAAAAGAAGAGTTGGTTTTATACCCCGCTCTTCAATACCCAAAGGAGTCTCATAGCAGCTTACAATCGCCTTCCCTTCCTCTCCCCACAACAAACGCCCGGTGAGGTAAATAGGGCTGAGAGAGCTCTTTCGAGGACTGCTCTGAGAGAACTTGTGACTGACCCAAGGCCACCCAGTTGGCTGCATGTGGAGAAAGAGTGGGGAATCAAACCCGGTTCTCCAGATTAGGGTCCGCCACTCTTAACCACCACACCAAACTGGTAGCAACGGGGAAATCAGCATGGCTACTGCCAGATGTTGGACCTGTAGTTGCTGGGAGCCAGATTCCCTGCTCCTTCCCAGAATGATTCAAATTCATGTGAGTTCATCACTTCTGCACTCCAGACACCCCTCCCTTCACATTTGCAGTCTCTTGGGTGCCTACTCTCGTAGCTCAACTGTCTTCAAATGCTAAATACCCTTTCCTGTATTGACTTGCTTCCCACAGCAGCCCCTCCGTGTTGAGAGAAAGCTGAGGACTTGAACTTAGGGTTGCCAACTCTGACTTGGGAAAACCCCCCTGGAAATTTGAGGGCGGTACCTAGGGAGGGAACTCAGCGAGGACACCGAAGCTGCCATATCCTCCAGGGGAACTGATCTATGTAGTCTGGAGGTCAGCTGCAGTTCAGGGAGAATGCCAAGCCTCTTGAGGTAAAAAAAAAAAGAGGAGGAAGAGGAAGAAGAAGAGGAGGAAGAGGAAGAAGAGTTGGATTTATATCCCGCCCTTCACTTGGCGTCTCAGAGCGGCTTACAATCACTATCTCTTCCTCTCCCCACAACAGACACCCTGTGAGGTAGGTAGGGCCGAGAGAGCTCTTTCGAGAACTGCTCTGAGAGAACTGTGACTGACCCAAGGCCACCCAGCTGGCTGCATGTGGAGGAAGAGTGGGGAATAAAACCCAGTTCGCCAGATTAGACTCTGCCGTTCTTAACCACTACACCAAACTGGAGTCCAGGGGCACCTTAAAAACATTAAGCTTTTGAGAGGACTGAGGGCTCTCCTCCACTAAAACATATGCTTGAAATAAAAACTGAGCTCTCTTTGCAGGTTCCAGGGGGGTGGCGTGTGACTCTATCATAACAAAACAAAACACGAGTCCAGGGTCACCTTAAAGAGTAACAGCATTTATTCCTAGTATTTATTTCTAGAGTCCTGTTTTGTTTATGCTGCAACAGACTCACATGGCCTCCCCCTCTGGTATTGGGGGGGGGGGGGGGGGAAGAGAAGCACACTTTTGGGACATGACGCTGCCCCCACCGTGAACTGAATGTGCCACTTAATACACACGCAGTGCTCCCCTCTGCAGCTGCCCCCCCGGAGGGGGGGGGAACAACCAGGGGCTGATGGGCAAACTAGGTTAATTTGTTTCCCCACCACCACCGGGGGAAGTTCATCCGCCATTACTGATCTTCTCACTGCTGTGCCGGCCTCAGATAAGCTTCTGAGATGTTCCCTGGAACACAGCTGGAAAGGCACGGACTGGAACCATGACCCCAAAGGCGGCGGAGAGGTGGGGAGGGGAGAGAAATGCACGCAAAGTCACCGTGTAGACACCCGAGGCATAAATAACCAGAACAGCCACGACGCGGAAGCCTGCGTGCAGAAGTGCCCCTAATCTCCTAACCTTCCTGTCTCACCGCGCGTCAAGTTTCTCCTGGGATCCTGCCCCCTCTCTCCCTCCCTCCCTCCAGCCCCCTCTGCCACCCGCTGGTTCAGATCCCCCGCAGCCTCCTCGCCCCCGACTCACCCGCTCCACCCCGAGCCTTTGTGTCTGCCGCAGCCCTCCGATCGCTCCCAGGGTAGGAAACAAAATGCAAGAGGCAGTTTCTCATGTCAGACCAGAGGCAGGAAGGCGGGACAGGAAGGAGGTCCTTCTCCCCTCCCGCACCACGCTCTTC
>NW_015161507.1:55314-75678 GCF_001447785.1 Gekko japonicus
GCGTGTCCAACGAAAGTGGGAGGGGGGGGGGGATCAGACACACAGATGAGCGTTGCTGTCAATGCTCCCTGTAGGCGGTGGAGTCTTGTGAGCAAAAATTCTACTTTGTGAGCTCCTGGCATTAAAGTTGTGAGTGAGCGATTTGGCTACTGCATAAATTAGTTTGCCTCTGGAGCCATCCTCCCTGAGCTAGGAGAAAACTGTGTGAGCCGGGGCTAAAAAACTGTGAGTTAGCTCACACTCTCAGGTTAGAGGGAATACTGGTTGCTGTCCCCCATGTCTTGGCACATACAAAGGCTTACTCTGGCTGTGAAGCAAGGAAAGGGGACTAGAGCAATGCTCCCTCTAAGCTGTGGAGTCTTGTGAGCAAAAATTCTACTTTGTGAGCTACTGGCATTAAAGTGGTGAGCGAGTGATTTTGGCTACTGGCATTAAATTAGCCTACTCTGGAGCCATCCTTCCTGAGCTAAGACAAAAATGTGTGAGCCGGGGGCTAAAAAACTGTGAGCTGGCTCACACTAACTCAGTTTACAGGGAACTGGCACCAGAGGTGGTTTTCTGCTAAACATTAGGAAGGACTTCCTGACAGTTAGAGTGGTTCCTTGGTGGAACAGTGCATGGGATAGAGCAGCTCGAGAAAAAAGTCCTTTTTTCCCTTAAAAAAGATATTATAGCTTTAGAAAAAGTGCAGAAAAGGGCAACTAGAATGATAAAAGGGTTGGAACACTTTCTCTATGAGGAAAGGTTAAGGCGCTTGGGGCTCTTTAGCTTGGAGAAACGACGACTGAGGGGAGACATGATTGAGGTTTATAAGAATATGCATGGGAAAGAGCATATTCACAATACAAGAACTTGTGGGCACTCAATGAAATTGCTGAGCGGTCGGGTTAGAACAGATAAAAGGAAGTCCTTCTTCACCCAAAGAGTGATTAACACATGGAATTCACTGCCACAGGAGGTGGCAGCGGCTACAAGCATGGATGGCTTCAAGGGGGAATGGGATAAACACATGGAGCAGAGGTCCATCAGTGGCTATTAGCCACAAGGTGTAGATAGGGAGTCTCGGTCTGGAGCAAATGATGCTCTGTATTCTTGGTGCTTGGGTGTGATGGTGTGAACTTAGGCAGATCATGAGAAGGAGGGCAAGAAGGGTTGCCTCAGTGCTTAGTTCCCGTGACCCTTTCTTACATGCCCAGGGAAATGCTGATTGCCACTTTGGGGTCAGGCAGCAATTTTTCTCCAGGCCAGTTTGGCCAGGGAATCTGGAGGTTTTTTGTCATCTTTTGGGTGTGGAACAGGGGTCATTGGGGGCATGGAGGGGGAGGTATTTGTGAATTTCCTGCCTTGTGCAGGGGGTTGGACTAGATAACCCTGGAGGTCCCTTCCAACTCTATGATTCTATGAAGCACCTGCCAGACCCGAGAAGGCCAAAATGGTAGAGATGAGAAACCTATTTCTCACTGTAGCGGGCTGTTGACCTGTCCATTTCAGAGATGGGAGCCTCAGTGCTCCTTCGCCCAAGTACGTTTCCTTCCATATAGAAAACCAGTATACTGGGAGAAGGTTGGGCTGCAACGCTTTCCCCTGGCATGTTAAATTTCTCTCTATAGGAGCCCGCATCCAGATAGTCCAGGCAAGCCTGATCTCGTCAGATCTTGGAAGCTGAGCAAGGTCAGCTCTGGCAAGTACTTGTATGGGAGACCTCCTTGGAATACCAGCAGCTGGGAGGTAGGGGCAGGCTGAATTCAGCTACCTCTCTGAATATCCTTCAGGCTCCCACGAGGGGTCAGTCACCAGAGGCCGCCATGACTTCCAGGTGCATGCACATTCTCACACATAAAAATACAATTTTTAAAAAGAAATTCTCTATGTAGGGAATTTTTTGTTTGTTTTTAAATGGAGGATCTGTCCTTGCGACTTGGCAGCAAACTTTAGTTTTATGCCTGAAAGGTAAAAAACCCCAGTGGTTTCCCACAGGCCTAGTTCCTCTTTTTTTTTTTTTAAGGCGCCCTGCATACAGAAAATTAAAATGTCATGGAGGAAGCTGGGAGGATCGAAGCTTCCAGTTGCGGGGAATTTTGAAGGTGTGTGTGTGTGGAGGGGCAGTCAATCCTAAGAGCCCCCCCATATGCATTCTAACAAAGACTAGTGAGAACTGAGCTGCTTAGTCCATAACATCTTTTAAAAGACAGTTTTCCCGCGTACTCTAAGGTCTATGTGTCTGACTCAGTTTGCAGCAATAATAAGCCACGACGATCCAGCGAAGTATTAACATTGACAATACCGGTTAACAATAAAACATCCAAACATAATACAATCACAAAAAGCCGGCAGTTCAAGCGAGTGATTCCAGATGAGGCACCCACAAAGAAAGGGAACATCCGCTCAAGGCCAAGTGGCTGAACAGAAAAGATTTCCCTTGGTGTGCCTCGACCATTATCTGTTGATAGGCTGCTGTCTCTAGAACAGATCACAAGTTAAAACTTGGGGGAAAGTGAATGCATATAACAGGATCATGTCCCCTGGCCCTGCTCCAGGGTGAATTCAGTATAACATGAGTGGTCAAACTGTGGCTCGGGAGCCACATGCAGCTCTTTCACACCTATTGTGCGGCTCCTGGAAGGCTCCCCATCTATTTGCTCTCTCTCTTCCTTTCTGTCTCTCTTCCTTCATCCCTTCCCCTCCCTTCCCCATTTATTTGCTTTCTTTGTTTCTCGCGCTCTTTCTCGCTTTCTTTCCACCTCTTTCATTCTTTCTTTCCACCTCTCTCTCTCTTAGACACATAAATATCATTAGCAAACAACTAAATATCATTGGACAAATAAATATTATTATCAATATCGGTTTTTACCCCTTTTGTTTTTATTTTTGGCAGTCTCATTTAATGTTAATAGAAAGCAAATTTGCATATTTCCCAGTAAAAACATGTAATATTTGTTCATGTCTTGTGGCTCTCAAACATCTGACGCTCTTACGTTAAGCAAGTTTGGCCACCCCTGCAGGATAACATGTGAAGAAGACCCAGCACACCTTCGAGTGCATGGGAACAGGCTTGGCATGTGTGGAGAGGAGCCAGCATTTGCCAGTTTTACTAAATGGGCATATATAGGCAGGGCCAGTGGGCACAATCCTGCCCCTCCGGCATATACGTTCACTCTCCTAAGAACAGCTATATTCGAATCCAGTTGCACACACTGAATCTAGCAGTTCTCCTGCAGACCGACACACCTGTCCTCAAAAACGATCTTCTCCTAATGTAAGTTGTAAACTTGGGACCGGCCGCTCCTCCATCTCTTCTCTATCAAAGGACCCCTTTCTCCTTTGCCACCCGTTACACCAGAAACTGCCTCCCAGAATGCCTCTATGGGTACCAAGGCCTGGTTCACACACCGCAGCTACAAGAGCCCCATTGCTGTGTGGAAGCAGCCCTGGATTCAAATCCACGAAGTGCATGGGGCAACCTTCGTGTTGCTTTCTCTCAGCCTGACCCACCCACTCATCCTCACAGGGGTCATCGAGGGAATAAAATGGGAGAAGAAGGGAAGAGCTCCTCTGAAGGAATAAAAATATAATAGAATACCTTTCTTCTTCTTTAACCATCTTAAATTGTGATCTTAAATGTTGGTTTTATGTGTTTTTAGGGGCTGCGGTGGCTCAAGTGGTTAAGACGCTGAACTGCAGACTGGAAGGTCAGTAGTTCGGCAGTTCGAGACCCGAGTGCCGCATGATGGATTGAGCTCCTGTCTCTGGCCCCAGCTCCTGCCAACCTAGCCGTTTGAAAGCAAGAAATTGAAAGTAGATAAATAGGTACCACTTTGGTGGGAAGGTAACAGCGTTCCGTGTGCCTCCTCGTCTAGTAGTCATGCTGGCCACATGACCACGGAAATGTCTTCGGACAGCGCTGTCTCTTCAGCTTGGAAATGGAGATGAGCACCACATTACTAGAGTCGGATTCGACTGGCTTTCAAGCAAGGGAAACTTTCACCTTTACATTTTTATGCAATCTGTTTAATGTATTCTATTAATATTGTAAGCTACCATGACTTCCATAAGGAAGAAAGGCAGCTCATTCACAAGAGGGAACTGAAGTTTTCAATCTGTATACTGAAAGCTCATGAACTTTTAATCATTTTTAGATGAATTTTGTCAAAGAGGTTCCGGAACTTTGTTCCGGAGTGTTCCCCCAGAAAAAAAGCCCTGATTATGTACAAAGGCAAAGAGCCAAGAAGAAATCCAGCATAAGTGAATTGAGGCTGGAAAGAAACTACAGATTATCAAATGCCCCTTCTTCACCAACGTGGAATGGAAGGGAAGAGAGAATAATCGGCCCAAGGTCATCTAATAAACACGGTGGTCACCTGAACTTCCTTTTAGGGCTGCCAACAGTCTTGGAAGAAAAAAATGTCCTCTCTTTTTAGTAGAGGGTTAATATGTGGAAATGGGCAGCCGAAGCTTTTCATGGAGATTAATGAAATCACTTGGTAAATAACATCCCATTGAGCCTGTATTAAAGGGATGGGACAGCTAGAGGAAGTGAGCCGTGACTCACAAAAGCTCATCCCCTGCCACAAATTTTGTTAAGTCTTTAAGGCGCTCCTGGACTCTTGCTCTTTTCAGTCGCTACAGACGGACTAACACGGCTACCCATCTTGATCCATCTATTATAAAAGGAGTGGAAAAATATCCTTGCTAAAGAACTGGGGTTGGATGAATTTAGAAAAACCCTCCAGTCTTCCATGGCAACCTTTAATGTTTTTTTTTCCTCCTGTATTTTTTTCTGAGGCTAGAACTGACCCAGGGATTTCTTGGACCACAGCTCTGGCTCTCTATTACTGCTATTATATTAGCATTATATACCAGCATGGTGTAGAAGTCAGAGTGTTAGACTGGGATCTGGAACTCCTGGTTTCAAATCTCCGCTCTGCCACAGGGATTCACTGGGTGACCTCTCTCTCTTTCAGCCTAACCTACCTCACAAGTTTGTTGTTGTGAGGATAAAATAGTGGGAAATAATGCTGTAAATCCCTGGGAAGAAAAGGGATGGATGGATGGATGGATGGATGGAAGGAAGGAAGGAAGGAAGGAAGGAAGGAAGGAAGGAAGGAAGGAAGACAGATGGTATTCACAAACAGGGCCATTAGAGGAATGGGGGAAACGAGAAGTACTAAACCAAGCAGTAGACAAATTCATGGAGGACAGGTCTATCGGTGGCTACTAGGCACGGTGACTAAAGGGATTTTCTATATGCAAAGGCAATAAACCTCTGAATCCCAGTGCCAGGAGACGACATCAAGGGAAGGTCTTGACTTCTATGCCCTGCTGTTCCTCTGGTTGGCCACCATGTGAGATAGGATGCTGGACCAGATGGACCACTGGTCTGATCTAGCCAGGGCTCTTATGTTCTTATGGCGTAAAATTAGGAATCCACACATTTTGATGGGACTTCGTAACCAGCCACTGTTACCTATAACCACTGAGCTAAGGCCGTTTTTTCTCCCTGCTCCACAAAAGCATATCCCTGCCTCCTAGCAAAATGAGGGAAAGTTACTAGGAGAGATAAGTGGCAGAGTGTGTGCTTGTGTGTTGGTGACAGCCCTTTCCCTCCAAACAGGACGTGACCTAGCACCACTTTGAAAAAGGCTGAGGTTAGATTCGAACCGGGGGTTTCCTGAACAGATGCAGCTTTCCCCCCTCACTCCATGGCCAAGACACATCTCTCTAATCCCTGCAAGACAGGCACCCATTCAAGGCAGCAGCATTTCTGTCAGAATAAAAGGCAGCAATTCTGCTACAAGGCCTTTGCTGTTATTTTAACCGTAACACTTCGCAGTTACAAGGCCCTTCAGAACGTCTAGAGCACTTCACGTACATTATCTCAGTTACCGGAAAAAAATAGGTCAGCCTCATTATTCCTTACATTACAGACAGAGGACTGAGAGAAAAGGGCGGCTTGTGTAATGCCACCAAGTGATTTTCGCAACAGCCCCGAGGTTTGAGCTGAGGAGTTTTTTTTAATTCATGGTTAAGTTTTATGGTTACTAGGCTACCGTATTTGTCTGTCTGTCTTTGATATCTTTGCCCTGTTCTTCCCAATGGAATTCAGAGTGGCCTACATGGCTGGCCCCTCCTGCATTTTATCCTCTCAACCACCTCATGAGTTAGGTTAGCCTGGGAAATTGTGATGGGCCCAAAGAAAACCAATGAGCCTTACAGAGCGTGGATCTGAACTCAGGTTTCCTCAGTTGCAGTCCAGCACACTAACCAATACACCATACTGTCTTTCAGAGCTCTAACCTTATTTAGCAGTGGCAGTCCCTGTGTTGTGATTCCTATCCCTCATAAACGACCCACTCTATTTTTGCCTTTTGGGAATGCCATGTCACAAGACCATAAGGAAGGCTGAGCGCTGAACAACAGATGCTTTCAAATTATGGTGCTGGAGAAGACTCTTGCACATACCTTGCAGATGCTGCGGAATAAGACTGTTGACAAATTGTTTTGTTCTTGAAAGATTTATCTTATTTTTCTTCTAGAACAGGTTTATCAAAAACACCCTCTTGGGTATTTAAATCAATGGAGGATAAACTACTGAAAACTATGGATGTGCACAGAACTTCCCTTCTCCCTCCCTTATCACACGGGGAACCCTGGTTATGAGGTTCCTTGGGATCCGGCCTTAATTTTATTGAATTTATGGGCTAATAGAAAATTGGTGGGTACTCTACTCATGGCGGCAAAGATAGTGATTGCCAAGCATCTCGACTGTGCAACAACAACATGTCACAAGAACATAAGAAGAGCCCAGTTGGATCAGATCAGTGGTTCATCTAGTCTAGCGTCCTACACAGTGGCCAACCAGTTCTTTTGGAGAGCCAACAGCAGGGCATAGAAGCCAAGGGCTTCCCCTTATCTTGCCTCCTGGCACTGGTATTCAGAGATTTACTGCTGCTGGACTAGGGTTGCCTGCCACCAGGCCCCACCTCCCTGCCAATGATCAGCTGGCTGTGGGGGGGGGGACTTACTCTGAAAAGGAACAAGGCCCAGCTGACGTGCAGTGACGTGCCTATGTCACTTCTGACATGAACCGGAAGCGACGTCATCACGTCAACACCACTGGGGGCGACGCTCCAGTATTTGGGCAAGAACGCTATGGCAGAATACAAATTTACCATAGAGTTTTTGCCAAATACCAGACCGTTGCCCTGACGCCACCACACGATGGCATCACTTCTAGGTCACATTGGAAGTGATACTCATGGCTATCCACGAATGAGTGAAGGCTAACAAGTGAGATTTCCGGCCACAAATTTCTCAGCAAGAACATTATTTCGACTCTGAAATAACATGCTGAGTGATACAACTTTCCAGGTAACCTCCCACAGTTCCTTAAGGCCATGAAAATGGGAGCTTTTTAGGCAGGCATTCCGATAGGAGGACATGTTGCTGCAACATCAGCTGGGCTTCCCTCTTGTTCCTGGTAGGCCGTTCCCCCCCCCCCTTGCCAAGAGAGACCTGGCAACCCCTACGCTGAACATGGAGGTTCCCTCTATTCATCATGGCTAGTAGCCACAGATAGATCTGTCCTCCATCCCCTTTCAAAGCTGGCTATGTTTGTGGCCATTGCTATATCCACCAGCAAAATGTTAAAATGAGTTGCTAGCCCTGCTGTTCTTCAGGCTTTCAGCCCCTTGAAAAGGGCTTTCAGTTCTCCAAACAGCTAGTAGATATATCTTCTTCCAGGGCGTGTGTGTGTTAAATTTGTCTGCACATACCTTGCAGATGCTGCGGAATAAGACTGTTGACAAATTGTTTTGTTCTTGAAAGATTTATCTTATTTTTCTTCTAGAACAGGTTTATCAAAAACACCCTCTTGGGTATTTAAATCAATGGAGGATAAACTACTGAAAACTATGGATGTGCACAGAACCTCACTTCTCCCTCCCTTATGACACGGGGAACCCCAGCGAGATACTAACTCATGGTTATCCATGAATGAGTGAAGGTTAACAAGTGAGATTTCCAGCCACAAAGTTCTCAACAAGAACATTATTTCGACTCTTAAATAACATGCTGAGTGATACAACTTCCCAGGTAGTTCCGCAGGGCCATGAAAACGGAGCTTTTTAGGCAGGCATTCCGATAGGAGCGGCACCTCACCAGCTGCGCCCTGTGTTGACTCAGATCCAGAAGGGGTCTAGCCCGGTGGCAACGCTGAACAGGTCTCTAATTGCACTTTACTGTTTTGTATCGCCATCGATATGAATGCTTTTGGATGACGTATTTGTAATTTTATGAGATGTATATTGTTCTATTGAAATTGCTGAGCGGTCAGGTTAGAACGGATAAAAGGAAGTACTTCTTCACCCAAAGAGTGATTAACACTTGGAATTCACTGCCACAGGAGGTGGTGGCGGCTACAAGCATGGACGGCTTCAAGAGGGGATTAGATAGGCATATGGAGCAGAGGTCCTTCAGTGGCTATTAGCCAGAAGGTATAGATAGGGGCTCTGGGGCAAGTGATGCTCTGTCTTCTTGGTGCTTGGGGGGGTCAACAATGGGATGGCTTCTAATATCCTGGCCACACTGGTGGACCTCCTGATGGCACCTAGTATTTTTGGCCACTGTGTGACAGAGTGTTGGACTGGATGGGCCTTTGGCCTGATCCAACATTGGCGTCTCTTATGTTCTTAACTGTTATTTAGGAAAATAAAATATACTCAGATTAGCATTACTTATTGGGAAAACAATTAGATTGTCAAATAACCTGTTTCAACATAGATTAAAATATGCAGTTTTCTGGTACAATTTTGATCCATATATGAGGTTTTCACTTGCTGTTGGCCCAAATGGTTTATCACAAGTTAACCTTGCAGGAAAAGGTTGTATGTATATGTCATTGTTATGGCAGTATTCTCAAGCAGATTGGTATTGTAGGTTCATTTTAAATGGGATTTCCCAGCAGTCCAACATTGGCATCTCTTATGTTCTTATGTTTTATTAGTTTTATGGGAGCCGCCCTGAGCCCGCCTCCGCGGGGAGGGTAGGGTAAAAGTCAAAGTAATAAAAATAAATAAATAAATAAATAAATAATGGGTCAGTCAATTAGCGAGCAGACGAAACTGAATAACTGTCTAACCGCGGGTTCAGTCCCTGCTCGAGTTCTTTTCAATCTATACATCTCTGATGTTCCCAAGACGATATCCAGGAAGCTGGCTTATGCCGACGACATGGCGATTGCAGTAAGGCACAAATCAATTAGAAGGACTGCGGAACTACTGGCTAGGGACCTGTGCATCTGCATTCAGACACTAAGATATTGTTTGAAGGGAAAAGAGGAAGGAATGAGGGAGAAGTGAGGTCCGTGTGCAAGTTGAAGCTCATATAACATCCTGAAACAGTGTGTATGTGTGTGTGGGGGGTGCCACTGCGCCTGCATGGAATACATGGGTTTCCCCAGTAGATCCTTCCTGGGCCTGTTTCAGGCTGGGTAAACAGTATAAGGGAAGGCTAAAGCCCAGTCTCCACATCCATTGCAGTCCTGGCTTTAATCGGGCCAGCACATACACAAAGTACACCTCACGTGTGACTGTGTTACTGACATAGCTTTGGACCCCAAACTCAACTTGTTTACAGGGCCCACCACATCATTGAAAGGTATTTTTTCTTAGAAAATTGCATGCGTGTATGTTAGGGTTCCCAGGCTGGGGACATTGGGGGCACATGGTGTTGTGAGAGCCATGACATCAATTCTGGGGAAAACCAAGAAGGGATGCTGGGTAGCTCTAGGAATAGCCAGAAACTCTACGGTAGAACACACAAATTTGGTGTGCATGTGTGTGGAGTCCTCACACAGAAATATTTGGTACTTTTAGTTTGCTATCTGTGGCAATTCTTCTATAAGCTCTCTGGAGAGCGGTTGCTGTTTTCTCTGCAGTGTAGGCCACAAAAATCCATCTCAACCAAAACATAAGAGAAGCCATGTCAGAATCAGGCCAAAGGCCCATCCAGTCCAACGCTCTGTGTCACACAGTGGCCAAAACCCAGGTGCCATCAGGAGGTCCCCCAGCGGGGCCGGAACTCCAGAAGCCCTCCCACTGCTGCCCCCCAAGAACCAAGAATACAGAGCATCACTTGCCCCAGACAGTGGTCCCCATCTAGACCTTTTGGCTATAGCCACTGATGGACCTCTGCTCCATATGTTTCTTCAATCCCCTCTTGAAGCTGTCAATTCTTGTAGCCGACACCACTTCCACCTAATTCCATGTGTTAATAAAAGGCACACAGCAGATAAAAATCAAGCGAGACGCAGCAGGTTTCATTTCCCCACTTCTGTGCACAAAGCCCGCTGGGTGACCTTGAGCCAGTCACACACAAAGAATGGGAGAGATTATGCCAACTGGATGCCAGAATATAGTCACATTCTTCCAGAGACAATTAGCTACTGATCTTTTCCTTGTTCTGAAGAACGACTGCAAGACGAACAGATTTGTAACATTCATTTAGGCACAGAAAAAACATATTTCTTTAATTTTGACCCCAAACCTGTTGGGTGCTGGACAGCCCTTATCTTATCTCTTAAGGAGTTTTTCTTCCTCACGCAGTCTCAAGGGCAGAATAAGGTGTAACGGTTTTGCATGTGACTGATATTTTAGGACCTGGATTTTAACTTTTAATACAATATCTTATTTATGTAAGTTTAAGTCTATTTATGTAAACTCAGCGTTGTTATTATATATTACAGACTCCTCTGAAGAAGGCTGTCGGCAAAACATATATATGGAATTTTTGGAGATTTAACTGAGATTTTAATGCCTTGGCCCTATTTTTTTTATCTTCCTCTCCCCACAACAGGTACCTGGTGAGGTTGGTGGGGCAGACAGAGTTGTGAGAGAACTGTGACTAGCCCAAGGTCACCCAGCAGGCTTCATGAAGAGAAGTGGGGAATCAAACCTGGTTCTCCACATGAAAGAACACTGCTCTTAACCACTGCACCACACTGGTGTGCGGCCCTGGTGAAAATGGCAAATTGTGTGCGCGGCCGTTAGGAAACAGGGAAGTGTTGGGCGGGGGGGGGGGGGGTAGGGCATTTACAATATTAGAGTTGCCAGCAACCTGGGGGAAAGTTCTTGCGCCTTTAAAGAGGCTTCATGTGAGGAAATGGGCCATTGAAGCTCTTTGTGCCACGAAGGTAAATAACATCCTAAGGCTCAGTTAAAATGGAAGGACGTTTCCCCCCATCCAGGTTGTTGGCAGCCCTAGGAATGCTGTGTTATTGGGCCACCCCCATCTCAAAAAAGGGATACTTTTTTCCTCTCAAAAAAGGGATACTGTGCAGCTGAAATAGGAGCAGAAAAGGGCAACTGTGGTTGGAGCATCTTCCTTTTAAGGAAAAGTTAGTTTGAGCAGAGTTGTCAAGAGTTGGGTTGGGCCTGGGGGAGGTGTTAGAAGGAGGAGGAGGAGGAGGAAAAGATTGGATGTATACCCCCGCCCTTCACTCGGAGTCTCAGAGCGGCTTACAATCCCTTTCCCTTCCCCTCCCCACAAGAGACACCCTGTGAGGTAGGTGGAGCTGAGAGAGCTCTCTTGAGAACTGCCCTTGAGAGAATAGCTCTGAGAGAATTTATGACTGACCCAAGGCCACACCAGCAGCCGCATGTGGAGGAGTGGGGAATCAAACCTGGTTCTCCCAGATTAGAGTCGTCGCTGAACCTCAACGGGGCATAATTCTGTATAATCCACCCCCCAGGAGAACAGGTTTCTGTAGTCAGGAGACGAACTGTAATGCCAGGAGATCTCTAGGCCCCACCTGGAGGTTGGCAACCCTAAATCTGAGGCTTGAGGGGAATTATCGAGGATAAAATATGCATGGGGTAGAGGAGGTGGATATAGACATTCTTCCCCTTCCCCCATATACTAGAATTTGGGATCACTTTATGCAGATGAGACTGATAGATTCAGGACAGACAAAAGAAAAGAAACAAACACAGTCTGATGTAGTGGTTAAGTGCGCGGACTCTAATCTGGGAGAACCGGGTTTGATTCCCCACTCCTCCACATACAGCTGCTGATGTGACCTTGGCTCAGTCATAAATTCTTTCAGAGCTGTTCTCTCAAGGACAGTTCTCTCAGAGCTCTCTCAGCCCCACCTACCTCACGGGGTGTCTGTTGTGGGGAGGTGAAGGGAAAGGAGTTTGTAAGCCGCTCTGAGACTTCGAGTGAAGGGCGGGGCATAAATCCAACCTCCCTCTCCTCTTCTTCTTCTTGTGCACAATTAAGTGATGGGAATTCACACCACCACAGGATTTGGGGGGCGGGAGACACTGACTTCAGATGCCTTTCCAAAAGGAGAGTAGCCAAATCCATGGAGGACAGGTCTGTCAACAGCTACACGAGCTTCCATGTTCAGAGGTCATCTACCTTTGAAATTCCAATTGCTGTGGGGGACCACAGTGGAGAAGGACTCCGATTCTCACGTCCCACTCATGAGTTTCCCAGATTCATCTGGCCAGCTACAGAGGGAAACCAGCCGACAGATCTTTGGCCTAGTCCAGTGTGGCTCTTCTCTGACATCCCGCCTCTGCACTGGAATGCCTCGTCCCACGTGCAGCTGATACCATACTAAACCCAGCTTTCTTCCACTAAATCCAGCTTTCTTCCGCTTTATCAACCATTGACTACACAAGACTCTCTCTCAATTGTTATCTGGGTCATTAAAGCCAGGCCTGTATTAAAAGTGACACAGATTCTGTTTACACATCTGTGTGCCTTGGGGGGGGTGGGTGGAGGGGGGAAGGAGGGAAAGGCAGCCTCTAAAACAGGCCCAGGGAGAGACCAGAGTAGGGAAGCAAAGCAGGGGACTTTGCCCCGCTCTCAGTTAATCGAAAAGCTTCGCGCAGTGCATCTCCTGTCCCAGTTCTTTATTGGCGCGCTTGAACGAGTGCTGCATCCTGTCTTGCTTTTATTAATCCAGTAAAAAGGATTTACAGCATGGTCACTCCCCCCTTAATATGCAGAGTGCTGCTTTTTATATCACACGTTTTTTACAACAGATACGGAGAGAGATTGCCTTTTCTAAGGCTGCAGGAGGAACCCCCGGCATTGGTGGGAAATCAATCCTCATCTCCCATGGCCGCTTCCACATGGGGGGGGGACAGGAAGCCCCTGCAGTAAAGATGATGTTGTACCCACCCCAGAGTTGGAGAACATTAAAACCTCCCGTGCAAAGGGGAAGCTGCGGAGCCTCCACTCACAAGCACCATGCGGAGAAGCGGATCTCTGCTTTCAAAATGACACAGTGCAACTGACTGCCATACAGCCCCCCCTCCTTTAATGGGCTTTTTACTCTTTCCAAGGTGAGCTGCGATGTAGCATTACAGCACAGCTTGTCTGGGAAAAGGGAAAGGGAGGGGAAATGCTGGGGGAGGAGGTCCCTAGGCCACAGAAGGACACTGATGAAATCACGGTCCTGCAAGTGAAGCAGAGAAATGGGGGGAGGAGTGGGGCCTTGGATTAATGGCCGAGCATCCAATTTGCATGCAGAAGGTCCCAGGTTTGGTCTCTGGCATCTTCAGTGACAACGTTCGAGTAGTAAAGACCTCAGCCTGAGACCTTAGAAAGCCACTGCCAGTCTGTGTAGACAAGACCGACCTTGGTAGAGGGAGGATCTAACCCAGTAGAAGGCATCTTCGGTCCTTTCCGCACTAGACCGTAAATCTTGGTTCAACCCTGTCCTCGAACTTACATTCTACACTACACGCAAGTTCACCCCTGTAATTATCTCAGGGTATTTCTACATTCTACATTATACTCGAGTTTACCCCCATAATTATCTCAGGGTATTTTTTGTTTCCATTTTGGTGCAGTGGTGAAGTGCGCGGACTCTAATCTGGGAGAACCGGGTTTGGTTCCCCACTCCTCCACTTGCCTGGATGACCCTGGGCAATCCAAAGTTCTTTCAGAGCTGTTCTTGAAAAAAAGAGCAGTTTCTGTCAGAGCTCTCTCAGCCCCACCTACCTCACAGGGTGTCTGTTGTGGGGAGGGGAAGGGAAAGGAGATTGTAAGCTGCTCTGAGACACCTTTGGGTAGTGAAGGGTGGGGGTATAAATCCAATCTCCTCTTCTTCACATTGCATTGAGGTCATCCCGGTTTCACCCCACACTTGTCCCGGGATAAATGGATGCTGTTACAACCAGGGATAAATGCAAGATACTATTGTGTCGCGAGTTGAAGTCTGATAAAGCCAGGGATGCCATCCAAGTGCAGAAAGGACCTCCATGTGAACGGAGGTGGAGATACAGCAACAGTAGTGAGCAGACTTTTCTTGCCTGTTCTGGCCTTGTACGCAGCTGCTGCCAGGTGAGGGGTGGAGTTTTGTATCCCTTGGTGGAGGCCGCCCGAGTTCAAAAAGGTATGCCTTTCAGAGACTGAGCTTCGGCTCAGAAAGTCCCTTTCAGAGCCAGGCGCTCTCTATGTGGCCTCAGACAAGCTATTCCCTCCCCCACTCCCACCCCACAATCTGCAATACAGCGATATTAATACTGACCTACTTTACAGGATTCTTGCAAGGATTACGACGCAAAAATGTGTGCGGAGTGCTTTGAACACTGGAAGGCGAGATGTAAACACCTAAGTAGCAATATCAATAACTTCTTGTGCCCCGGAACACGGTCTTTCCACCGGATTTAAAAGCCAAGTCCCTGCGCAGGGTTGGGAACTCTGTTCCCAGATGTAGACACATTCTCTTTTTTCTTTCTTTTAAAATCCCCTACATTTAAAAATCTGTTTATGTTATTTATAGACCTCCTTTCTCACTGATCCTCAAGGTGGATCACACAACGTAAGTCAGGACAAATCAGCAGGATGAGAAGAAATCTAATAAACAATGTAACAGGAATGGGATGGCAGAAGTCTGAGACAAATATTGAAGATGACATGTTAAGCAATGCAAAAATGGTCTTGTATAAATCGGAATGTAATGCAGTAGGAACAAGATGGCAACACATAACAATGGATAATACATATTAGTATTCTCTTGAAAACATCTCCCTAGCTTGCTTCAAGGAGAAACACTCTCCCCAATACACTAGGCTTTTATGTTGCCAGGAGTTTTTAAAAGGGGGAAGCATTTAGCCGATTAATCCTCCAGCTCTGGCATTTTCCCTGTCTTATCAACTCACAGTGGCCTTGTAGCAGCTCAGCCAACCGGTTCTAGCTAGCTCAGTATTGTCAACTCTGACTGGCAGCACCCCTGCAGGCTCCCGAGCAAAGATCATTTACATCCTTTAACTGGAGACGGATCCTGGGACCTTCCGCATGCAAAGCAGATGCTCTGTCAAAAAGCCACACACACCCCCTCCGTATCTATCAATCCCATTTTTATTCCAACCTTCCTTCTTGGAGCCAGAGGGAGTGACCGTTGCGCTCCGCAACTCATTCCGTCTTAGGGTTTGCCAACCCTGAGTTGGAAAATTCCTGGAGACTTGAGGGTGGGGCCTTGGATTGGGGGGGGGAGAAGCAACCTCAGGAGGGTATAATGTCATAGAGTCCACCCTCCAAAGCAGCCTTTTCCCCCAGGGGGACAGGTATATGTTGTCTGGAGATCAGTTGTAATTCAGGGAGATCTCCAGCCCTCGCCTGGAAGTTGGCAAGCTTATTCTGTCTGAAGGCACGCACTCCTCATGGGCTGTTCCTGGGAAACTGATCTCAAGCAGAAAGAGCACTTAGCTGAGCTCCCACCCCTGCCACTCTGCAGTCGCTTCCCCTCACAAGAGGTCTGTCTCTGCCCCAGGTCAGTCCTTTTACGAACATGAGAGAAGCATCCAGCCTTTGATCTAAGCCTGCTGTTAATTAGTTACCACAATAGAGAAATGCCATGGGACAGGTAAAATGGGTGTCTTTCAGATGCTCAGAGCATTGCTGGCTCTTGGAAATTATTTAATCGACTAAAAATCTTTTCGCTTGATTGATACGGCACCCACAACTACTGGCCTTTTAAAAAATAATAATTCTTAACTCCATTTAATGCAAAATACAAATCCGTGTGGGCACACGAAACTTTATACCAAGAATTAAACTTGGTTGGTCTTAAAAGTGCCCCTGGACTCCAACGCTGTTCTGTTGCTTCCGACCAACACGGCTACCCCACCTGAATCTATTTCATTTCTTAGCGGAAGGCATCAGACAGTTTTGTTCAGAAATCTGGATGAAGCTTCTCTACGCATGGGTGCTCTAATGGTTAAATCAAAAGAGCTGCGTTTCCTAGACAGGAAGACGCTTCTGTTGCGGGGGAGAAGATGCCTCTTCTGAGACCGAGTTTGCTGTGACAAATATAATAGGCCCATAGAAATAATAACTAGTCTTGCTGACTAGCTGGAAGTATATATTGCCAGGGTACGTCGAAAAGAACAGTACATTTAGCAGTTCAGTAGGAGCAAGTGCCTCCCTGTAGGCACCGACAGGACCATTTCAAAATTAATTCAGAATCATACACAGAATGTAGAAAATGACAGATGCCGTTACAGAAGACGCATTCCTCCTCCTCTCTCAATCACAGGAAGAATACCTCTTCTGAGAAGGCACCTGCAGAGAAGCATACATGCCTCAAACAAACAAAAAAACCGCTTCAGAACAAAGCACTTATTCATGTGCAGATTTTATGCAGGTTTAACCTATTAAAAGATGCTTAATCGACTAAGATTTTTTTGAACAGAGCGGGCAGCCCTAACAATTATTTAGGGGGGTAGATATCCACCCTCGGAGCTGTGGTGGCTCAAGTGGTTAAGATGCTGAACTGCAGGCTGTGGAAGGCCGGTAGTTCAGCAGTTCGAGACCCGAGTGTGCCGCATGACGGAGTGAGCTCCCGTCTCTAGTTCCAGCTCCTGCCAACCTAGCAGTTCGAAAGCAAGAAATTGCAAGTAGGGGAACCTTTACCTTTACCTATCCACCCTCACTGCCAGTTCCGATTAGCTGTACAGGTCCGACCTGTTTCCCAACCCAGTTGCTCCTTCCCCCACTAGTATGGAAACACCCGGCTTCTCTTTCCTTTAGCTTAAAAGTGACACAAGATTAAATAAATTTAAGCGGGGGGGCGGGGGCGGGCAGAGACAGCAAAAGCCCCAAGTGACAATACCATGTCTTGGTGACAACACCATGTCTTGGACTGATACTCATTAATATTTTTTTTAATTGACCCCTCCCCTTTTCTGCTTTGTATGAAACAGCTACCAGAAAAAAGGAAAAGTAGAATATGAATGTATTATAACTATCAAAATGCACAAATCAAAACACACACCACCAGTGTTCCCGCTAAACTGAGTTAGTGGGAGCTAGCTCACAGTTTTTTAGCCTCCGGCTCAAACATTTTCGTCTCAGTTCAGGAAGGATGGCTCCAGAGCAAACTAACTGATGCAGCAGCCAAATTGATCACTCACAACTTTAATGGCAGTGGCTCACAAATTTTTGCTCACAAGACTCCACAGCTTAGAGGGAGCATTGCATGCCACCCACCCGTAAAACAGATCCAGACCAAAGAATGAAACCAAGCAATCCTACAGAAAACCACAACCATTGGAAACTAGTACCAACAAAGAGGATGAGAGTCCAGGAGCACCTTAAAACTAACAAGAGTTGTGGCAGGGTATGAGTTTTTGTGAGTCACTGCTCACTTCTTCAGACACAGAAGTGACCAGTGACTCCAGAAAGCTCCTGCCCAGCCACAAATAGGAGGAGGAGGAGGAGATTGGATTTATATCCCACCCTTCACTTGGAGTCTCAGAGCAGCTTACCAACTCCTTTCCTCGCAAAAGACACCCTGTGGGGTAGGTGGGGCCGAGAGAGCTCTTCCAAGGACAGCTGTGGCAGAACTATGGCTTGCCCAAGGTCATCCAGCAGCTGCAAGTGAAGGAGTGGGGAATCAGACCTGGTTCTTCCAGATCAGAGCCCACGCACTTAACCACTACACTAAATTGGCTCTCATTCTGTTAGTTTTTAAGGTGCTCCTGGACTCTTACTCTTTCCTGCTGCTTTGTTGTTGTTGTTCAATCGCACAGTCGAGTCCGACTCTTCGCGACCCCATGGACCAGATCCTGCCAGGCCCTCCTGTCTTCCGCCGTCCTCTGAAGTTTGTTCAATTTCATGTTCATTGCATCTGTGACACTGTCTAACCATCTCATCCTTTGCCGTCCCCGTCTTCTTTGACCTTCAGTCTTTCCCAGCATCAGGGTCTTCTCCAGTGAGTGCTCCCTTCTCATTGGGTGGCCAAAGTATTTGAACTTCAGTTTCATTATCTGGCCTTCCAGGGAACAGTCAGGGTTGATTTCTTTTAGGATTGACTGATTTGATCTTCTTGCAGTCCAAGGGACTCTCAAGAGTCTTCTCCAGCACCATAGTTCAAAAGTTCCTGCTGCTACAGACAGACTAACAGGGCTACCCATCTTGAGCTAGTACCAAAGGGGATGCTGTCAAAGTATCACGTTTTCTGTTTTTACTCTTATTTCTGGGGGAAAGATCCCATCGGGGGATTTATGCAGAGACTCCTGTCGTCTCCCCCTCCCCCCCCTGCAGGAAAGGAAAGGTTAAGCATCTCCCTGTCTTTTGCCTCTTGTGGTCTTCCAGTCCCCTTCCCAAGCACCCGATCTCCCCCCGCCCAGCCCCTTCCCCACATTACTCGCCCCCGACCACGCACCTTCCGCTCCCGGCTCTCAGCCATCACCTCCCTCCAGCCTTCTTCTCCCAAAGGGTAATTCAAAATCCCTGTTTGCAGAGGGGCAGGACAGGAAGTTGCGTGGGTTAATAATATCCCCTTTCCTCTCTCTTTCCACCCCCCCACCCCTCAACAGACGCGTCTTCCTGTCTAGGAAACGCAGCTCTTTTGATTTAACCATTAGAGCGCCCGTGGGTAGAGCGGCTTCTGTTCAAAACTGTCCGATGCCTTCCGCTAAGAAATGAAATAGATTCAGGTGGGGTAGCCGTGTTGGTCGGAAGGAAGCAACAGAACAACGTTGGAGTCCAGGGGGCACTTTTAAGATCAACCAAGTTTAATTCTGGGTATAAAGTTTCGTGTGCACGCACACTTCTTCAGATACCTCACGAAAGCTTATACCCAGGATTAAATTTGGTTGGTTTTATTGGTGCCACCGGACTCAAACTTTTTGCTAAACAATTAAGACACACACGCAGGAGCATTTCAACAGCCGTTCACAATAAAGCGGCCTTTGCAGAGTTCCTGGGGTTGCCAGGCTCCAGGTTAAAGCTGGAGAACTCCTGGGATTACAAATTATCTCCATGTGACAGAGATCAGTTCACCTGGAGAAAATAGCTACTTTGGTTGGTAGACTCCATGGCAAAGAAGAAGAGGAGGAGGAGATTGGATTTATACCACGCCCTTCACTACCTGAAGGAGTCTCAGAGCGGCTTACAGTCTCCTTTCCATTCCCCTTCCCACAACAGACACCCTTTGAGGTAGGTGGGACTGAGAGAGCTCTTTCGAGGGCTGCTCTTGAGAGAACAGCTCTGAGAGAACTTGTGACTGACCCAAGGTCACACCGGCAGCTGCATGTGGAGAAGTGGGGAATCAAAACCGCTTCTCCCAGATTCGAGCTCGCACTCCTCACCCCTACACCAAACTGGCTCTCTAACCACTATACCAAGCCCCATTGAACTCCCTTCCCCCTCCTCAAACCCCAACCTCCTCAGGCTCCACCCCCAAAACTTCCAGGTATTTCCCAACCCAGAGCTGGCAACCCTAAGAGTACCCTGTACAGTTGTGATCCCAGACATGCCTCCTGCTCCTGCTCTTCCTCCTGCCAGATTCCTGGGACCCATGGAGATGAACAATTCAAAAAAACCCCCAATGACAAAGAGAGATTTATTTACTTCCCTTATACCCCACCTTTCTCCCCAACGGGGACCCAAAGAGTCTTAGATCATTCCCCTCTTATCCCATTTATTTATTAATTTAATTAGATTTCTTAGACCACCCTTTCCTACAAGCAGGGCTTAGGGCGGCTTACAACAGAATAGCATGCAATAAATAATTCAAATTAAAACCAGCGTTAGAACTACCCCCAAACCGATCAATAAATAAAACAATCTGCAGTCCAAGATGGCGGGGGGGGGGGAAATTCAGCCCCCCAGCCTCCAGGGGGGAGGGGTCGTGAGGGATGGGGAGAGTACAGGAGAGTGCCAGATGTTACATTGTCCTGTCGCTGTCATAAGAACATAAGAGAAGCCAATGTTGGATCAGGCCAAAGGCCCATCCAGTCCAACACTCTGTGTCACACAGTGGCCAAAAATACCAGGGGCCATCAGGAAGTCCACCAGCGGGGCCAGGACACTAGAAGCCCTCCCACTGTTGCCCCCCCCCCC
>NW_015161507.1:75979-80150 GCF_001447785.1 Gekko japonicus
CCTAACAACATCCCTGTGAGGTAGGCTAGGCTCAGAGTCTGTGACTAGCCCAGGGTCACCCAGCCACGGTAGATGGGGATTCAGCTAGGGTTGCCAGTCTCCAGGCAGGACCCGGAGATCTCCCAGAATCATGGCTGATCTTCAGACTATAGAGATCAGTTCCCCTGGAGAAAATAGTGAAAATAATGCATCTGATGAAGAGAGCTGTGTTTCTCGAAAGCTTATGCTACAATAAAGTTTGTTAGTCTTAAAGGGACTTTTTAATATCCTGGAGAAAATGGAAGCCTCATAGGGTGGGGGGCTCTGTCACATCACGCCCCCCACTGAGCCCCTTGTGGAAACCCCGCCCTCCCCCAGTTGCACCCCCAAAACCTCCAACCTTAATTCAGACCCAAGCCTGACACTCCAATGGCTACACCAGGCAGGCGTGGCTTGGTTAGGGTTGCCTGGAGACTAATAACCTGTCCATGGGATGCTTCCTGTGTAGAGATGGGCAACCGGAGCTTTTCGTGGCACGGAGGCAAATAACATCATCTGATGTTTGCGGTACATAAAACTGATATCAAAAGGGACAGGTGGAGGTGGGCAACCAGGTTAAAAGTTGGCAGCCTTCGTCTGTGGTGTGCACGTGTGTGGTGTTCTGCACATATACGTGCGTGAGAAAGCGTGTATATATTTGCAGCCGTCTCTCCTGATGTGTAAATATCAGGCTGGAGGGTGCATTGCAGGATCAAACCAATGGTGCCTCTCATGTAGGGTTGCCAGCCTCCAGGCGGGGCCTGGAGATCTCCCGCTGTTACAACTGATCTCAAGACCATAGAGATCAGCTCCCCTGGAGAAAATGGCTGCTTTGGAGGGTGGACTCTAAGGCCTTGTACCCTGCTAAGGTCCCTCCCCTGCCCAAACCCCATCTGCTCCAGGCTCCACCCCTCAAATCTCCAGGTATTTCTCAACCCACAGCTGGGGCAACCCTAATTCAGTGGCCAGCCGCTGAGCACAATAGCTCTTCCCTGAGGTCTATCTGCTGTATCAGTTGGACACTGCGTACGCTACTGTACACAGAGGTTCTGTTTTTAGTTGTCATTCATAATTCCCAATAAGTCACAAGTGCCGTGAAGTTGTCTTAACCCTTTATAAGAACTTTATATTCACTCAGAGGAGTAGCTTGCTTTTAATTATTGCATACTGCTGGCTATGGTTTTTATGTTTTTAGAATTTTGTACATCGCCTAGAGCAGGGGCGTCAAACATGCGGCCTGGGGGGCAGATCAGGCCCCCGGAGAGCTTCCATCAGGCCCGCAGTGGAACTGGCCATCTCCTGCTTCCAGTTCTGCTGCTGCATCATAGCTTGCTTCGCCAGGCTCTCTTAATCACTCAGCCAGTTTTAGTCTGTGACTGCGAAAATGAACAGGAGTCAGATTGTGTGTTAAGGCCTAAGTAGATTTTGCTGTAGCATTTGTGGACTAGAGCCCATTGCTACAATTTTTAAAAAATTACTAGCTTGTAAGTCTCCACAAATAAACTCTTTGTTTATTCGCTCTCTCCAGAATGTCTACAGGCTGACCCACTGCACAAAGGGTCCTCAAAGCAGATAATCAACTAAAATATAGAACAATTCAAATAAAAACCATCTCAAAACATATAAAACCAATCAGCAAGCTTAGAATACAAACAAAAAAGCAACGTCCCCTATTTCAATGCAGTTCAAAAGCCTTCTGGGAAAGAACCGTTTGTTCTGGAAGGCCTGCCAATTTCACCTCCCAGAGGAGGGAGTTCCACATCTTGGGGGTAGCAGCAGAGAAGGCTCCGCCTTGGGCTCCAGCCAAACTCAGCTCGGCAGAGACTGGTTCCCCCTGGAAACCAGTATGCACAGATCTCAAAATCTGGGCTGTTTGATATGGGTGAAGACAGTCCTTCAGAGACTCTGGGCACAAGCCATTTATGGCTTTTTAAGGTCAAAACTAGCATCTTGAATTGATCCAGAAACCAAACTGGAAACCAGGGCTGCTGAAATACCAGTAAGGACAGTTGCTGTCACATTTTGCAATAACTGAAATTTTGCAACAGTTGGAATTTCTGAGCAGTCTTCAAGGGTAGCCCTACGTAAACGGCACTGCAGTAATCTAACACGGGTGTTAACAAGGTATGAGTGACTAAGGCAAGGCTAGCTCTCTCCAGGAATGGCCAGGCTGGTGGGCTAGCCTTACCCAGTGAAAGGGACTGTGGGCAACTTTAGATTCCTGTTTGCCCAAAGACAAGGTGGCATCTAGAAACTCCCAAAGTTTCAAATCGGTATTAGGGTGTATGTGTAACCCCATGCAGAGCAGAGAAGGCACCTATTCCTGGACCTGCTGTATTCTTTACCCTGAACACTTTTGTCTTGTCTAGACTACATGTCAATTAATTTACCTTCATCTGGTCATTCACTGACCCTGGTTCAGCATTTCTACTGCCTTAAGAACATAAGAGACGCCAATGTTGGATCAGGCCAAAGGCCCATCCAGTCCAACACTCTGTATCACACAGTGGCCAGAAATACCAGGTGCCATCAGGAGGTCCACCAGTGGGGCCAGGACATTAGAAGCCCTCCCACTGTTGACCCCCCCAAGCACCAAGAAGACAGAGCATCACTTGCCCCAGAGCCCCTATCTATACCTTGTGGCTAATAGCCACTGATGGACCTCTGCTCCATATGCTTTATCTAATTCCCTTTTGAAGCCGTCCATGCTTGTAGCCGCCACCACTTCCTGTGACAGTGAATTCCAAGTGTTAATCACTCTTTGGGTGAAGAAGTACTTCCTGTTATCCGTTCTAACCCGACCGCTCAGCAATTTCATGGAGTGACCACGAGTTCTTGTATTGTGAGAAAAGGAGAAAAGTACCTCTTTCTCAACCTGCTCTTTCCCAGGCATAATCTTATAAACGTATAAACTTCCCAGGTTGACACGAAAAAGAGATAGAACTAGGTGCGATTACTGTGCCCAGTATAGAGTACCATCAGAATGCACAAACAGCACACTGTTTACAACACCAGAAGGCAATGAAGGCTAAACTGAACCTCCACATTCAGAGGAAGTGTCCTGAGAATACCAGCGGTTGGTGGAAAATAACACTAGACACTGTGACTTCTGTAGCACTGCCTGAGGGCCTTCTGGGACAACCAGTCAGCCATGGTGTGAAACAGGTTGCTGGACTACAGCAGGGGTCCCCAATGTGGTGCCCAACACCTTTTCTGCTGCCTGTGAAGTGTTTTTAGGGTGGGGCCAGGTAGGACTTTGCCCTGCAAGGTTTCTGATTGACTACTGGAGCTTTGACTGGCTGTGCAGATTTTTTTTAAAGTGTCCCTTTGGCAGCAGCTGCCACCAGTGTTCCCTCTAAACTGAGTTAGTGTGAGCTAGCTCGCGGGTTTTTTTAGCCTCCGGGTCACACATTTTTGTCTTCGCTCAGGAAGGAGGGCTCCAGAGCAAACTAATATATGCAGCCGCCAAATCATTCGCTCACAACATTGATGCCAGGAGCTCACAAAGTAGGATTTTTGCTTACAGGACTCCACGGCTTAGAGGGAGCATTGGCTGCCACTATAGTAGAAGGATCTAGAACATAAGAACATAAGAGATGCCAATGTTGGATCAGGCCAAAGGCCCATCCAGTCCAACACTCTGTATCACACAGTGGCCAGAAATACCAGTGCCATCAGGAGGTCCACCAGTGGGGCCAGGACATTAGAAGCCATCCCACTGTTGACCCCCCCAAGCACCAAGATGACAGAGCATCACTTGCCCCAGAGTCCCTATCTATACCTTGTGGCTAATAGCCACTGATGGACCTCTGCTCCATATGCTTATCTAATTCCCTTTTGAAGCCGTCCATGCTTGTAGCCACCACCACTTCCTGTGGCAGTGAATTCCAAGTGTTAATCACTCTTTGGGTGAAGAAGGACGTCCTCTTCAATCCTTCCTACTGCTTCTGAAGCGCTATGGGGTGTTGTATAAAATGCACTGGAGATCAGGGGCATAAGTGAATGATGAGACAGAGGTTTGGCCGGTTTTTAAAAAGTTTGCTTGAGAGAAAGTGTAGACTCAGGCATGGTTTGTGGGAGTTAAGAAAAGAAGGAAAGCTTCCTGGGTTTCAAAACTGTCCGGTCCCCCCCCCCCCCCCCGTTGACTCTTTTT
>NW_015161507.1:80229-86256 GCF_001447785.1 Gekko japonicus
AAAATCCTGTGCGTGAGATTCTGGACCGGGGGGGGGGGGGGTGGCAGGAAAAGAAAGCGGCGCAGTTTGAAATGATACACCGCTTCAGAGACGGCTCCTTACCAGAAGGGAAAGGCTGTGTGAAACAGCCGTCCCTGTACCGGTTTATTCCATGGCGGTACAATAACGGTTTAAAAAGGGTAATGTGAAATTCTGAGTTACTGAAGTTAAGCTGCGGCTATCGTTTTGTGGCTGACTCCGCCTCCTGCAGCAGACATTCCATGGCAGCCATTTTGGTGCTGCGCCCACCGTGCCGTGTCAGAATTCCAAAGGTGCATGCAGGTAAGGTTGCCAGCTCTAAGTTGGGAAATACCTGGAGATTTTTTTTGGGGGGGGAGAGACTGGGGAGGGCGAGGTTTGGGGTGGGGAGGGACCTCAGCAGGGTATAATGCCGCCCTCCAAAGCAACCATTTTCTCCAGGGTAATTTACCTTGGTCGTCTGGAGATCAATTGTAATAGCAGGATATCTCCAGGTGCCACTTGGGGGTTGGCAACCCTACCTACAGGCTCAAAAAATGTTGGGGACCCCTGGACTAGAGGGAATATTGGTCTGGTCCAGCAAGGCTCTTCTTACATTCTTATCTGCTTTTAGGAACCTGGTGAAACAGCCGTCTTGACCAGTGTCCTGTTTCATGCAGGTGTCATCCAGATGCCACTGGAAGGTCCAGAAGAAGGTTATGAAGCCCTCCTTGCCTGGCCAGAGCAGCTAGGTATTCAGAGGTATACTGCTTCAGAACATGGAGGTTCTATTGAAGCTCCTCTTATTATTTATCTCTTATGGAGACCAGAGACCAAAGGGTTGCTTTTGTCCTCCTAAAACATATTAAGGATAGGACAACTTCAATTCGTGTCTGCCTCTTTTGACAGAATGACTTAAGAAGAGACTCACTGAATCAGATGAACAGCCATGTAGTCCAGGGGTCCTGTTCCTGAAAGCAGATGCCTCTGGGAATCTTAAAGCACCTGCCCTGCTGTTGGTCTCTCGTACCTGGTATTCAGAGGTACACTGCCTCTGAACATGGAGATTCCATTTAGTTACTAGAGCTATTGATAAGGCTTCTCCATGACTGTCTCTGATCCTACTTAAAGGAATGTTCATGACTATAAGAACCACCCTGCTGAATCCACCCACCATCCCTTTTCAAAGCAGCATCCATTCAGATTGAGAGCCAGTGTGGTGTAGTAGTTAAGAGTCTTGGGCCCTGGTCACACGGGCCGGATATCGTGGGGGGGAGGCGTGGCTGTTTGCTCCGGCGCGAACTACTGTGCGGCAGCCGGATCAAACGTCCCGCCGACGTCCCGTGGTTGGGGGGAGGTGCGGATCATACCTCACTCCTGCGGCGCGGCAAAGAAGCGCCGCCGCGGGGGTTGTGTTGTTTTTAATCGCACTAGCAATCGCTCTTCGTGTGCATGCGCTGTTGGGCGCTGTTAGAAAGCAGATGCCTCTGGGAATCTTAAAGGTAGGGCGTACAAGCAACAGACTTGCCCTGCTGTTGGTCTCTCGTACCTGGTATTCATAGGTACACTGCCTATGAACATGGAGGTTCCATTTAGCTACTAGAGCTATTGATAAGCCTTCTCCATGACTGTCTCTGATCCTATTTAAAGGAATTTCCGTGACTATAAGAACCACCCTGCTGAATCAGACCAAGTAGCTGGCTCACCCACCATCCCTTTTCAAAGCAGCATCCATTCAGATTGCGAGCCAGTGTGGTGTAGTGGTTAAGAGTCTTGGACTAGCATCTGGGAGACCCAGGTTCAAATCCCCACTTGTGCCATGGAAACTCGCTGGGTGACCTTGGGCCAGTCACCCTCTCTCAGCCTAACCTACCTCACTGGGTTATTGTGAGGATAAAATGGAGAAGAGAATAATGTCAGCTTGTTTCAGTCCCCATTGGGGGAGAAAGGCAGGTTACAAATAAATTAGATTTAAATAATAAAATAAAAATAAGATGCTTGTAACATGACTACAAGCTGAGCATAAAACAATAGTCCTTCTCGTGTGCCCACCAGAAATCCAGCAGATGCAGGCAAGTGTTCCCTCTAAGCTGAGTTAGCGTGAGCTAGCTCACAGGTTTTTATCCTCCAGCTCACACATTTTTGTCTTAGCTCAGGAAGGATAGCTCCAGAGCAAACTAATGTATGCAGCAGCCAAATTGCTTGCTCAAAACTTTAATGCCAGGAGCTCACAAAGTAGAATTTTTGCTCACAGGATTCCACAGCTTAGAGGGAGTATTGGATGCAGGTACACTGCCTCTGTACGTGGAGTCTCCATTTCCCACAGGTTAGATAGTACCGGCTGGGAATCACCTGATGGAAAATCTAGAGGTGGGGGGGAGCTCAGCTGTGTCTGTCTGCAGCCCTGCTTTTCATCCTCCGGGCACAACCTTCTACTCTCCCGGCCAGTCTCTTTTTCTCTCCTTCCTTCCTTCCCGTCCGATCTCTATGAGCTCTCTGTTCTTTTAACTCACCGCTCGCGATCGCTGACTCAATCGGGCAGCCGCTGCAGAAACTGTAAAACAATCCAAAGTTTAGACAGCTCCAAAGTCCACCCAGCCTAGGGGGAGGGAACAGGAAAAGGAATTCCACGCCAGTCGGTTCACTCTTTCTCTGCATTTCTAGGCCCCTCTAGGCAGAAAAGCTCTGTGCATTTAACCCAGTGAGCTACTTCTAGTAAAGTGACTCCGGCGGAAATCTTATAAAGCCAAAGAGGAGGATGAGGATGAAAATCCTCCCCCAAATTTTTTTATCCCAATTTGATAGATCTAGGTTCCTCTCGCAGCTTGAGAACATAATTTATGGTTGCCAACCTCCAGGTATGCAATTTATCTCCAACTGGCAGAGATCAGTTCCCCTGGAGAAAATGGCTTATTTGGGGGGTGGACGCTATGCATTATGACCTGCTGAGATTGCTCCTCTCCCCAAACCCCGCCCTCCCCAGGCTCCAGTCCCAAAATCTCCAGGTGTTTCCCAACCCAGAGCTGGTAACCATATCAGACGAATGGTCTGTCTAGTCTACAAATGAGTAAAAATCCACTGAGAGTGGGTGACTGGCCCAGAGCCACCCAGCGAACTTCCATGGCAGAGTGGAATCCCACATTTTAATCACTTGGTGAGTGAAGAAGTACTTCCCCCCCCCATCCTGAATCTACTGCCCAACAACTTAACTAGGCAGAGATAAAAAAGGTAAAGGTTCCCTTGCTCGAAAGCCAGTCGAATCCGACTCTAGGGTTGCGGTGCTCATCTCCGTTTCAAAGCCGAAGAGCCAGCGCTGTCCGAAGACGTTTCCGTGGTCATGTGGCCGGCATGACTAAACACCTCCTTTACAAATTCTTCAAAACTAGCACAAACAACAAAAATGATGTTGTGTAACAATAAGGGAAAGGCCAGGATTCTACCCTGAGGCACTTACATTCTTGGATTGGCAAAGCTCTCCCTTCACAATGTGCCTCAGCTGCTCTCTCTCCCCCTTTTGCTTCCTTCTTGCCTTGGGCAGAGGACAAAGGGTGTCAACTTTTCACCTGGCTGCTGCAGCTGTGCCTTTCGCAGCAGTCTTGACATTCATATGCCACAGAGTTCATTCCGGAAATCTCAGGGACTGGGCCTCATTCTCATAGGCTCTAAGAGAAGGAAGAAAATATCAGGCAGAGGAGACCAAAACAAAACAGCAGAGCTGCCCTTTGGGCAGGGAGACCCGAGTTCAAATCCTCAGTCGGCCTAGGGCAGTTACTGCCATTCAGCCTGACTGACTTTACAGGACTGTTGTTAGAATAAATAGTGAGGGGAGAGCCACTGTGCTGAGCTCAGAAGAGGAAGGGTGGGACAAAAGTATAACAGGTAGATAAATCAGTATCCATTATAAATATGAGCTGTACTGTGCGTTCCTCAGGCTCCTAAACTGCTGAAAATAGCGAGGGGAGAGCCACTGTGCTGAGCTCCAAAGAGGAAGGGTGGGACAAAAGTGTAACAGCCTGCAGTGTTCCCTCTAAGCTGAGTTAGAGTGAGCTAGCTCACAGTTTTTTAGCCTCTGGCTCACACATTTTTGTCTTAGCCCAAGAAGGATGGCTCCAGAGCAAACTAATTTATGCAGTAGCCAAATTGCTTGCTCACAACTTTAATGCCAGGGGCTCACAAAGTAGACTTTTTGCTCACAAGACTCCACAGCTTAGAGGGAACAGATAAATCTGTATTCATTATAAATATGAGCTGTGCTGTGCGTTCCTCAGGCTCCTAAACTGCTGTCAACCTCTTCCCCTGACCTACAAGCTGGCCTAAGCCCCACCCCTTTTCTACCAGGCCCCAGCCCTGTATCGCCACCCCTGCTTTGCTTCCTGTTTCTCAGGTTCCAGCCCTGGATCTGCAAGGCTCGAAGGATGCTCGAAAACACACTGGTTCAGCTTGCAAAGTGGGTACCAGGGTTGCCAACCTCCAGGCGGTGGCTGGAGATTTCCTGCTATTACAACTGATCTCCAGGTGGCAGAGATCAGTTCCCCTGGAGAAAATGGCTGCTTTGGAGGTTGGAGTTTATAGCATACCTCACTGAGTCCTTCCACTTCCCATACCCTGCCTTCCTCAAGCTTCATCCCCAGGAATTTCTCAACTCAGAGCTGGCAGTTCATCTGGGAACTGATTTTTCGACAGACTGTATGTCTGTTCGTTGACCTGCTTGTGGCTGTGCACCAGGTTGATTCATCGTATTCCTTCCTGACACTGCACTACAGGGCAATCAGCTTTTCACACAGGCGTATTTTCAAACAGTCCAGTGGAGTTCTACTGGCCCATTCAACAGGCAGTTGTTTAAACAGTTAGAGCCAGTGTGGTGTCGTGGTTAAGCGTGTCAGACTAGGATCTGGGAGACCCAGGTTCGAATTCCAACTCTGCCATGGAAGCTCGCTTTGCTGACCTTGGGCCAGGCATACTCTCTCAGTCTAACCTACCTCACAGGGTTGTTGTGAGGATGAAAAGGAGGAGAGGAGAGCTGCTTTGGGTCCCCACTGGGGAGAAAGGCGGGTTATAAATTAATTCAATCATGTAGTATGAATGGGAATATAAAGATTTTTTTATATATAGGTTTTTTCTTCTTGATTGTTCATATTCATATTTTTTCTTGGTTTTATGGATTTCTCTTTTAAGTAATACTTTATTAGAATGTTAGAAAGACTTGTTATATAGAAGGCTTTCTTCTTGTAGGTCTGATATTGTTAGCAGACAACATAATAGGTACAGAGTTCATGATTCTGTAGTTCTTAAATGTTAGCCAAATTGCCTTTAATTATTAATTAGTCTAGGTGAAGTTATGATTATTAATTGGCAATAGGCAAATTAGGGTTCTCACCAATGTATACAGAAGTCCCACCTTTGCTGTAAACACCAGAACAGACACAGAGACTGTATTCAGTAAAATATAATGTATTTTTACTGGGGAATATACATCATTCAAACAATACACAACCACACACACATTTATAGAACTAAGGAAGCAGAGGTGATTGATAGTTTATAGAGGGGTTATACAACCTGGTCCAGATGTGCAGAGGTCCATGGATTGTGGCCTAAACTCAGAGAGTTTAGGGGTGGACTGCCATTTTGGATTATGGCAGAAAACACACGGGCTGAGGCCATGTTTACGCTGGGATATACCCTATGGAAGACAATGCAGACCAATGGCTGGTCCTGGGGGCCGGTCTCAGGTGAGAACAATAGTTTTCCTGGACCAATGATGAGTCCCAGGGGTGTGTAGCATCAGGATGGACAAGGCCTAGATGTGACCAATGAGCTTCCAGAGAGGCAGGGTCTGGATTTAACAATAGAAGCCAGGTGCTGGGTGGCTAGTTGAATGGATTATCTGACCACTAATGGTCCTGGCCAGGGTAAACAAAAGGTGGGAGACATCCCTGATTAGCATCAGGAAGGATCGTTAATAATTTGAATGTTTGACTGGTTTATCCTGGTATCTTGAGGGACAGAGTAGAAAAGACAAGTATTCAG
>NW_015161507.1:86606-96720 GCF_001447785.1 Gekko japonicus
CAATTGTGCTTTTTGAATATTGTTTTCTTGATGATGTCAGTCCATGTATAAAATATCATGTATTTCCTGAATATGTTCAGAAGATGAAGAAGATGAAGAAGAAAAAGAAAGTTGTCAATTGTTGATGAGTTATTGGGTCCAATGGCTTTTCCGGTTAATTGAAGTATATTCCCTAAATATACTGAGAAGAAAGTAGTCAATTTTGGATGGACTATTTGGTCCAACTGTTTTCTTGTTAATTGAAATAAAACATAGATCTTCCTCCTCATTTGACTTCATTTTTGACATGGAATCTAATATGTACAACAATCAATCAATTAATCAGTCAATTAAATCAGTAACAAGCAAGTGCTATGTTTTTAAAAAATCTTACCATTCGATGTTTGTCTAAGCAGTCTTAGTGATATTAATCTTGGGGCTCTTTAGCTTGGAGAAACGATGGGTGACATGATCGAAGTTTATAAGATTATGCATGGGAAAGAGCAGGTAGAGAAAGAGGTACTTTTCTCCCTTTCTCACAATACAAGAACTCATGGGCACTCCATGAAATTGCTGAGCAGTCGGGTTAGAACGGATAAAAGGAAGTACTTCTTCACCCCAAGAGTGATTAACACATGGAATTCACTGCCACAGGATGTGGTGGTGGCTACAAGCATGGATGGCTTTAAAAGGGAAATAAGCATATGGAGCAGAAGTCCATAGGGGGCTATTAGCCACCAGGTATAGATAGAAACTCTCAGTCTGGGGCAAGTGCCTGGGAACTGGGATATTAGACTCCAAGAGGCAGGGTTGGAGCCTAGGAGCTATAGAGACACTTCTGGCAAAGCTGCTACGGATTCTGTCTTGAATACATTCAACAGTCCAGTTTACCTCAATACCAGGGTTGCCAGGTGCCCCCTGGCTACCAGCAGGGGATGTGGGGGTAGGGTTGCCAGTTCCAGGCTGAGAAAGTCCTGGAGATTTGGGGCTGGAGCCTGGGGAGAACAAGGACCTCAGTGGGGGTACAATGCCACAGAGAGCCCACCCTCCTAAGCATCCATTTGCTCCAGGGGAACTGATCTCTGTAGTCTGGAGATGAGCTGGAATTGCAGGGATCCGCAGGTCCCACCTGGAGGCTGGCATCCCTACTCAATGCAATGAAAAAGCCTTAGCTGCCCATTTCCTCCAGGCCTCTTGGCAACGGTTCCATCCGGGGATCTGATAGCCTTCAGCACTAACATAAATCTCACAGAGTATCTTCTCTCAGGCTGAATGTGATCTCAGAATGCCTCGCACAGCTTGTTCCTGGACACCTACAGACTGGGAGTCCTTGCAAAGCTATGACGTGAACACACACATGAAACCACCGTACAATGAATCAGATTTCCATCATAGTCAATATTGTCCTCCACTCAGGCTGGTAGCGGTCCTCCAGGATTTCAGGCAGAGGTCTTTCACATCACCTACCACTACCTGATCTTTTTAAACTGGAGGCACTGAGGACAGAACCTGGGACTTAAGAACATAAGAACATAAGAGAAGCCAATGTTGGATCAGGCCAAAGGCCCATTCAGTCCAACACTCTGTATCACACAGTGGCCAGAAATATCAGTGTCATCAGGAGGTCCACCAGTGGGGCCAGGACATTAGAAGCCCTCCCACTGTTGACCCCCCCCAAGCACCAAGATGACAGAACATCACTTGCCACAGAGTCCCTATCTATACCTTGTGGCTAATAGCCACTGATGGACCTCTGCTCCATATGCTTATCTAATTCCCTTTTGAAGCCGTCCATGCTTGTAGCCGCCACCACTTCCTGTGGCAGTGAATTCCAAGTGTTAATCACTCTTTGGGTGAAGAAGTACTTCCTTTTATCTGTTCTAACCCGACCGCTCAGCAATTTCATGGAGTGCCCACGAGTTCTTGTATTGTGAGAAAGGGAGAAAAGTACCTCTTTCTCTACCTGCTCTATCCCAGGCATAATCTTGTAAACCTCAGTCATGTCACCCCTCAGTCGTCGTTTCTCCAAGCTAAAGAGCCCTAAGCGCCTTAACCTTTCCTCATAGGGAAAGTGTTCCAAGCCTTTTATCATTCGAGTTGCCCTTTTCTGCACTTTTTCCAAAGCTATAATATCCTTTTAAAGGTGTGGTGACCAGAATTGCACTTTCTGCATGCAAAGCAGAGGCGCTTCCACAGAGCTACGAACCCTCCCCTGACACATTCAATGAAAGGATGTGGTGGGAAACCGGCACCTTGTTTGCACGGGCTGTTTTGTTTCCTCCCCTCTTCCTGGCCTGCTGGCAACTTTCGTCTGGCTGTCCTCTGAAGGGGTTAAAGACACAGAGATGTCGTGCCTAGAGAAGCCCAGAAATTTGTGACCCAAGTAAAGCCACCTTCCTGATCCTCCTCCATCTCCTCCTCCTCCTCCTCCTCCTCTTGTTTCCACCTGACGATTCTGCCTTTTTGGATGGAGCAATAGCCAGCGGCAGGTCCCTTCCCCGAGGCTGCAATGCAAAAACTGCAGGGTGGAGGTGAGTGAAAGCCCCAAGAGCACTTGGATTGGGGAGAAGGAAATGTTATTGGGAGGGAAAAGAAAACAGAAGGCGCCAGAGACCCGTGGTCGTAATGGACGGCTGCCAACTCTTTATCAGCCTTCCGTAGCTGTGCTTTCTAACGGCATTTCGGTCTGCAGGCGGTGGAGCTGCCGACCGCTGTCAGAAAAGCTGCCGTTGAGAACGCGGGAGCAGCCCGGGTTGTGTTTTCTGGGTCAGTTGGCAATCCTGGCAGCTCAGGAGTGTAGCTGGTGCGGGGGTGAGGTAGTTAAAGTTACCAGCTGACCAGAGAAATTGGCTCCCTCGTCTCGCACGGTAATGCTTAGAAATGGGCAAATTTGTGACATGCTGATAAAGGTGATCCTGTTGCTGTTCAATGCCCCGGAGCAGGGGACCGTGGAAAAGTTGGCAATGCTAAGCCCAGTGGAATCTCTAATGGAAATGTTACATGCCTATAATGCTTATTTGTCTGGCCTAAGAGCTCTGGTTCAGGGTTGTAAAGGATTTGTGTGTATGTGTATATGTATGTATATGTACACGTGTGTGTGCGCATATATGAAGCTGTCTTATTCTGAATCAGACTTTTGGTCCATTAAAGTCAGTTTTGTCTACTCAGACTGGCAGCAGCTCTCCAGGGTCTCGGGCAGAGGTCTTTCACTTCACCTATGCCTGATCCTTTTAACTGGAGATGCCAGGGATTGAACCTGCGACCTTCTGCATGCCAGGCAGAGGCTCTTCCACTGAGCCACAGTTCTGCCCAGATCTTCCCGGTCCCGGCCTAATACTCAGCATGGAGAAAAGCATGATAGATTTGCGCTAGCAGATCAAACTGGCAACCACACTGCTCTGGATGAGGTTTGTGCACAAGACCAATGGGAGATTTGGCTCAAGTTGCCAGCTTTTGACCTGGTTCTTGTAGCCGTGACTGGAGTAGTGATTGGCTCTGTAGCAGGGAGCAATGGATCCCGCCCAGGCCTTGCAAAACCATTAGCTGACTCTTGTAGAACATGGTTGAAAACAGGGCCTGACAACCTTATTCTTGGCTCACATTGCCTTAGTGATTGCATGATGCTGTAGTAATTCATACAGCCCTGCCAAAAGCTCTGATTCCTTTGGAGGAGGGGTAAGGGGGGGACACACCAGTGTCATGGGATGGTAACTACAGTCCTCTGCAGATGTTATGAGGGAATTCCATTTGCGCATCACAGGAGCCTACCAGTTACAGGTGTCAGGAGCGTGTGGGTCCCTATGATGTGCCTGATATTCATGACACTGTAAATGTGTGAATTGGGCAATGCATGGATTTTCAGTGAGGGTACAGCTTCTGCTCGTGTGAGCCAGAACCTAAATGGAAAATCCACGTGTTGCCCAATTCACCTTACAGGATCTTGCTCTGGAGTCGTACAGGAAGTGCCACATGTGAACAGAATGCCTGCAAAGGGCTGTTGCTATGGTTATGTGTAGGATTGCCAACTGACGTGGGAGGAAAGGCCTGACCCGCTTCTGTGCTTTTAAAAAGAGGTCCAACTTGTAGAAATCATCAGGTAAAGTTTTTCTTGGCACGCAGCTCCACCTGACCTGCTTCCTAATCGCGGCAGGCCAACGACTGTTAAGGGCACGAGGCATGGGTTCAAAACTCACCAACCTTATGAACAGCCAGCTACATTTAAGAATAGAAGGGGGGATGAGAGGATTGTGCACGTAGCTGCCACTTTAAAAAACTAGGTAGGTGAGCTTCAAAAATACATATTAGCACGGTAGACACCAGATCAGCTACCAGATGGGCTATTTACCTTTAAACAGGCTCTCCCCAACTTTTTCGAAAAGCAGCAGATGTTATGGCTGTTTGTTTATAATTTTTTCCTTTGCTGTATTTTTAAATCTTACAAACACTGTAAAATCTATCTAATAAATCAGAGACAGGGAGTAGTGGTGACGGCATAGGCACTAGCCCTTCTGCCACAGCA
Source organism: Gekko japonicus (assembly GCF_001447785.1). Taxonomy (NCBI): domain Eukaryota; kingdom Metazoa; phylum Chordata; class Lepidosauria; order Squamata; family Gekkonidae; genus Gekko; species Gekko japonicus. Next base: position 91,105 of record NW_015161507.1, read on the forward strand.
GGCTTTCCACAATTCAAATGCAGCCGCTCTGGAAACCTGGAGGAATGATTTCCTCAGGGTGCAATCTCTCAACATCACCTACCTCATAGGGTAGTTGTGAGGATAAAATGGAGGAGGGGAATACCATGTACACTGCCCTAAACACCTTGGAGAAAGGGTGGGTTTAACATTGTTGTTGTTGTTGTTTCATTTATACTCTGCCTTTGAGGGGGATTACAAATATGATAAGAATGGCTGTCTGAAGAGAGCCAATGCACTATAGGGGGAGTATGGACGGAGACCTCCCACCCTGGTCGTCTGTCACCATGCACCAGAGTGGCACTGAAACATAGGGGCACAATTTGGCACCACACTGATATGTGATGTCACAGCTGGTGCAATACCAGAAGTGACATCATTGAGAACATAAGAGAAGCCATGCTGGATCAGGCCAATGGCCCATCCAGTCCAACACTCTGTATCATGCAGTGGCCAAAACTACTGTCCACCAGCGGGGCCAGAACTCGAGAAGCCCTCCCACTGTGGCCCTCCAAGCACCAAGAAGACAGAACATCACTGTCCCAGATAGATTATTCCATCAATACCTGGTGGCTAATAGCCACTCATGGACCTCTGCTCCTTATCTTTATCCAGTCCCCTCTTGAAGATGTCAATGCTTGTAGCCGCCACCACTTCCTGCAGCAGTGAATTCCACATGTTAATGGCTCTTTAAGTGAACAAGTACTTCCTTTTATCTGTTCTAAGCTCATTAATTTCATGGAGTGCCCACGAGCTCTTGTATTGTGAGAAAGAGAGAAAAGGACTTCTTTCTTTGTCTTCTCTATCCCATGCATTATTTTGTAAATCTCTGTTGGGTCACCCTGAGTCTTCGTTCCTCCAAGCTAAAGAGCCCTAACTTCTTAAACATTTCTTCATAGGAAAAGTGTTCCATCCCCTTAATCATTTTACTTGCCCTTTTCTAAACCTTTTCCAATGCTATAATATACTTTTGGGGGTGCAGTGATCAGAACTGTACGCAGTATTCCAAATGAGGCCGCACCATCGATTTATACAGGGACATTAAGATACTGGCTGATTTGTTTTCAGTTCCCTTCCTAATAATCCCCAGCGTAGCATTTGCCTTTTTTATTGCAGTCGCACACTGAGTCAACATTTTCAGTGAGTTATCTACCATGACCCCATGGACACTCTAGGATTCACCCAAAACTCTGTAACTGTCACATGTTGCTGCAGTGCCAGATTACTTTTCCCTGCCCCTTGCAATCTCCTGTTGGGTGCCAGTGCTGAGCTGGCAACCGTAGGTTAGAGTATCCGACTAGGATCTGGAAGGTCCAGGCTCAAATCCCCACCCTGTCATGGAGGTCTCGCTGGGTGACCTTGGTTCAGTCACTCTCTCCCATCCGAACCTGCTTCACAGGGTTGAGGATAAAATGGAAGAGAGGAGAACAGTGTAAACTGTTTGGGGTGTCCATTGGGGAGAAATGGTAGATGGCAATCATCTGCACGCCTAAAAATAGTATTTTGACATATATTAAATGCATTGCTTAGTTATTAAAACAAGGTTGTACCTTAGCTGTCATTAACAGATTTAATAAATGGCATCCAACTTTAGCAAGTTGTTTTATTTCTCCCCCCCCCCCTTAATATAATTATTTGTTTCCGTAAGGGCATATTCCTACAGATAAAATGTGGGGATGTGCCTTTGTGGCATCATAATTATGCTAAGGTGAAAGATCAGATGGAAATTGTATGGATTTGCTAAAAATTAGAATTTTAATAGTCACCATGGGCTCCAGTATGTAACACAGTGATTCTCCAGTGTGGTGTCCACAGGTATCATGGCCCCTTGTAAAGAGCCAGTCCTGGTTTTCTTCCATCTCACTGGACCAGGAGGTACTTTAGAAGAGCCCAGGGGGCATCACCCGTTCAGGAACGCTGCTTGGCTTGCAACCACCTAATATTTTATGTAACGTTTCTAACTCTTGTGATTGCACCAACCCTCCATGGCAGCCATTTTGTGATTGGTTCCCCATGGCAGCCAATTTGGTGTGGCACCCACCCTTTACTTGTTCTCAAAATTCAAAACGTTCCTACAGATTTGACAAGGTTGGGGACTCCTGATCTGGCATGGTTTGGTTTTGCCACAATAACCATGTAAAATACTCATTCTCTATCTCAGGTAATCTGCCATCAGTATATTAACAGATATTCTAGTGAATCCAAGTGTAGAATCCATCCAAGGATTGTTTTCATTATAATTCCTCCGCCATTTGGTTTTTTGTTTTGCTAGTAAACAATTCCATCAGATTTGTTTAAATTTCATCTATAATCCTTATGTGTTGTGATGAAGTGGTGTAATTGCTCTGGGGTTCACCCCAAACTCTATGGTTTTCTAGTTTCTTACAATGTCCTGGGCACAGCTTAGGGTGGCAGCTTTCATTTCGTATTCCCGTTCCATGTCCAGAGTGGACATTGCTTGTATCTTTTAAAAGTGATGGCCAGGTACAACCTCCCCAAGTCAGAGTGGAAGGATATCATGGAAATTTATCATCATGAAAGAAACTGTGTGGTGTGGTAGTTAGAATGGTGGGCTATAATGGGGGAAACTTGGATTCAGATCTCCACTTAGCCATGAAGCTCAGTAAGTAACTTTGGCCCAGTCTTTCTTGGTAGGCTTGCCTGGCAACCATTGAGAGCGAGGAGGTGGGAACTTATGGTGGGGGGCCTGCAATGGGTTACTTCAGGGGGATGACACCACTTCTGGTGGTATCATTGCTCTGTGTGTGTGTGTGTGACACTCTTAGCATTTGCCCCAAACTCTGTAGTATGACCATAGAGTTTTGGGCAAATACTACAGCATCACCTGACATGATGGCATCACTTCTGGATCATGGCGGAAGTGGCGTCATCCCATAAGGGATGGCAATCACCCGGCACCCATTATCCCATCCTTTCTTCAAGAGGTTCAGGGCCCCCTGCACATGTGACTTTCCCGTCTTCCATTTTCCACTTCTTCCAACTGTTCTCCAAATTCATGAAGGATAAGGTCTCTCTGTAGCTATCAGCTGTGATGGCTAAATAGAACCTCCATGTCCAGAAGCACTATACCTCCCAAAACCAATCGCTGAGGATAAACAATGGGGCAATGCCATACCTTCCATTCCTTGCTTAGGAGCTTCCCAAAGGTATCTAATTGGCCACCGTTTGGGACAAGAGAGAAACAACTTTTGCCCTGATCCAGTTTGGAGGTGGGTGGAAGTACCTTTTATCTCACGCATGAATTTCATTTCCAGTTCAGGAGCTGAAGCCGAAGATAAAAATGGAGAAGCACAGTTCGGCAGGACCCAAAACCAGTGAAGGATTGGAGGTGGGAGGAAGGGAGCCTCACGTCGTCCAAGTTGGGACCATCCGTGAGTTTCTGGCGGGGTCAGCGCCAACACAAATCAAGCAGGAGCCTGAGGAGGGGCTGCAGCAGCGCTGGGAAACCCAGTGGCAGGAGTTCCTGAAGACGGTGGAGTCCCCTCACTCGGGATGGAGGCACCTCAAGCTACCTGAGCCCATGTCAGAAGAGGAGACCAAGCAATTTCAGGCCTCCCTCAAGGAAATAGCCGGCGCCAGTCAATGGTCCAGGGGCGAGTGGGTGACCCAGACCGTGCCAGGCCTCAGAGGGGCTCATAAGCCTAATGGAGGACTGGACCCTCCTGTAAAGGTGAAGGAAGAGATTGTGAGCGAGATCGCCCTTACTTCGGAGATGCGACGCCAGCGCTTCCGGCACTTCTGCTACGAGGAGGCCGAGGGCCCGCGGAAAGTTTGTAAGCAGCTCTGGGAGCTTGGCCATCAGTGGCTGAGGCCGGAAAGGCGCACCAAGGACCAGATCCTGGAGGTGCTGATCCTGGAACAGTTCCTGACCATCCTGCCTTGGGAAATGCAGTGCTGGGTGAGGGAAAATGGACCTGAGACCTGTGCCCAGGCGGTGGCCCTGGCTGAGGATTTCCTCATGAGGCTTCAGGAGCCTGAGCAATGGGAGAGAAAGGTGAGGAGGCTGATATCACCTGAAAGGCTGAGGGAATGCGGGTGGAGCGTGGCCTCCTCGTTCACACAGGCAGGAGAAACGAGGTGGTCGAATGTGCTGCACCAGTTCAGACTGCGGGTGGGAGACTTCTGCTTTGAATCTTCCTTAAGATTAAAACACAAAATGAAACAAAAAACCTCAACAACTTCTCCTTGCAAATACAAAATTAACATTAGCAGAAAGAGGGGCTCGTCCCCTTACTTTGTCATGCTCAGCTGGTTTTCTGTTTCCAGGGAGTTTTTGAAATAGGGGAGTTTTCCAGATTCATGATCCTCTGTCTGTTTGGTGTAGTGGTTAAGTGTGCAGACTCTAATCTGGGAGAACCGGGTTTGATTCCCCACTCCTCCACATGCAGCTGCTGGATGACCTTGGGCAAGCCATAGTTCTGTCAGAGCTGTTCTTGAAAGAGCAGTTTCTGTCAGAGCTCTCTCAGCCCCACATAACTCACAGGGTGTCTGTTGTGGGGAGGGGAAGGGAAAGAAGTTTGTAAGCTGCTCTGAGACTCCGAGTGAAGGGTGGGGTATAAATCCCTCCTCTTCCTCCTCCTTATCATTTTATGCTGCTTTATGCTCTGGAGTTTGAATGGCTTGTTAATTTTAATGACTTTATTTTTAATGATTTGATCTTGTTTTATTTTGCGAGGCCCCTTACTCAGGCGTCTGAAGAAGACGCACATTTATGTATTCAATATCTATAAATATGCTGTGTAAATGAGCAGTGCCGTCCATTTTGCCATCTTCTTCACCAGGTCTTTGTAGAGAGAAAAAGGCATCTGGTGTCACTTGAACACATGAAGCTGCCTTATACTGAATTAGATCCTTGGTCCATCAAGGTCTGTATTGTCTACTCGGACTGGCAGCAGCTCTCCAGGGTCTTAAGTGGAGGTCTTACACAAGACCTAATCTTTGATCCTTTCAACTTGAGATACTGGGGATTGAACCTCTGGGGCCTTCTGCATGGCAAGCAGACACTCTGAACTATAACCCTCCCCTAAGCTATGGTCTACCCAGGAACATCTTCTGATCAGCTCCTCTTTCTCTGAGACTCACATGTGACGGGACAGCAGCAAATTAGTTCGTGAAATCCCAGGTCTGTATAAATTAGGGGGTGTAGAGGTGTCCAGTGTTTTAGAAGAAGGGGCACTTGCCTATGAGGGAAGTTGAATCCTCCCAGTATTGTCTACTCTGACTGGCAGCCGTCCTCTAGTCCCTTAAGCAAAGGAGGGTCTTTTCCAGTAACCTTACTTCAGACTGTTCACCTGGAGATGCCGAAAACTGGACAATTCTGTGTGGAAAGCAGAAGATAACAGCCCCTCCCCCAACATGAGGGAATTCTCTGAGCAGACAAAGACAGGATAGGAATACCATCAATCAGGGTTATGTTTGGGCAGGAACGCACAGGAACGGAGTTTCGGCTGGCTCCCAAGTTGGCCACACCCAGCAGGAACTCATTAGCATAATAGGCCACACCCAACAGCAGGAACTCATTAGCCTATCGGGCCACACCCCTGACAGCACAGCTCATTAGCACATTAGGCCGCACCC
>NW_015161507.1:96780-111999 GCF_001447785.1 Gekko japonicus
GATGCTGGACTAGATGGAATATTGGCCTGATCCAGCAGGGCTCTGTTTATGTTCGTATTTTCTTTTTAAAGGGGATTTTATAGGTTCATGGAGGGTAAGTCCATCAATGGCTACTAGCCATGGTGACTGAGGGGAACCTCCTTATTCAGAGGCACTAATCCTCTGAATCCCAGAGCCAGGAGGCCACATCAGGGGAAGTCCTCGGCCTCTATGGTTGGCCAGTATGTGAGACGAGATGCTGCACTGGATGGATTATTGGTCTGATCCAGCAGGGTTTTTCTTTTTCTTTTTTTTCTTTTTTTAAGCCCCCGGAGGGGATTTTTTATTGTTTTTTAATAACTACAAAAAACTATAACAGAAAAAAGGGGAGGGGAATACTACATATACGGGATAAAGTAAAGTACCCACTACTACCTAAAAACCCAAGAAAGAAGATCCTCCAACTAGCTTAGATACATCAAGTCTTCTCATCATTGATCCTTTTATAAACTGAATCAAACATTTAACACCTTTTACCCTTAAAGTTAACATTTAACTGTCTAGTAACGGTACTCCCAGTCATCCCCAAGAACCAAAGTTCTCAAAGGCACAATTCAGAGTCCTTCAGCCTTTCCTTCTTTTCTCTTCTCTTCGATCCAGCAGGGCTCTGTTTATGTTCGTATTTTCTTTTTAAAGGGGATTTTATAGGTTCATGGAGGGTAAGTCCATCAATGGCTACTAGCCATGGTGACCGAGGGGGACCTCCATATTCAGAGGCACTAATCCTCTGAATCCCAGAGCCAGGAGGCCACATCAGGGGAAGTCCTCGGCCTCTATGGTTGGCCAGTATGTGAGACGAGATGCTGCACTGGATGGATTATTGGTCTGATCCAGCAGGGCTTTTCTTATGTCCTTATGAGGGGAAGGCCTTGGACTCTCTGCCCTGTTGTTGGCCCTCCAGAGGAGCTGGTTGGCCACTGTGTGAGACAGGATGCTGGACTGGATGGACTATTGGTCTGATCCAGCAGGACTTTTCTTATATCCTTATATTTGTACCGGTTCCTTCCTTGCTTTTTTTTCTGGTTGGGGGCATCTTCTCTCTCCTATAAGGGCCTAAAATTAACATCACAATACTTTCCTTTTTTTTCTTTCCTCAGACGGAGCTGATGAAGCACAGGAGAGCGATGTGGAGACCTTTCAGCTGGGGAAGCCCGAGGAAATGACTGTATGTGAAATATCACTGGACGGGGCCAAAGGGGAATTCTTCCAGGAGACCGAGATGCCAGGAAGCCCCCCAGGTCCCGGAAGTCACTGGGAAAACGATCCCGAGAAGCCTTCCGGATTTCTCTGTGAGGAAGGTGATTTGGGCTTACGAGAAGGCATCTTCCAAGATGAAATCCTCAAGTGCAAGATCAAGAAGGAACAGATTGAAGATGAGGGCTTCGACCTCCTGCAGAGTCAGACCGTGCAAATGACCGTCAAACCTTACCAATGCCTCTACTGTGGGAAGACCTCCAACTGCAAAGCAAACCTCGTCGTCCATGAGAGAACCCACACTGGGGAGAAACCCTACGCCTGCTTAGACTGCGGCAAGAGCTTCAACCGGAAGTCGACCCTCGTCCGGCACAAGCGGATGCACACGGGAGAGAAGCCATATGAATGCGCCGAGTGCGGGCGTTGCTTCAGCATCCGGTGTAACCTCATCAACCACGAGAGAATCCACACGGGCGAAAAGCCGTACAGCTGTACTGACTGTGGGCAGAGCTTTAGCCGGAGGTTGCAGCTGGTGATACACAGGAGGACCCACACGGGAGAGACCCCTTACCGATGCGCCCAGTGTGGGAAATGCTTCACCCGTCGCTCGTCCCTCTTGACGCACGAACGGATCCACACGGGGGAGAAACCAAACACGTGCACGGATTGCGGGAAGAGCTTCATCCAGAAAGGCTACCTTCTGATACACCGGAGAATTCATACTGGCGAGAGACCGTATAAATGCACGGCGTGCGAGCAAAGGTTCCTGAACCGGAGTGATCTCCGTAGACATGAGAAGATCCATGCAGTAGCGAATCAGTGAGAACACCACGATGAGAAAAGAGGCTGTGGCGTTGAGCAGAGAGCTGCCTTATTCAGAGCAAAACCACTGAATCCAAGCACTTGGGCAATGAGTCTTTCCCAGTGCCTGAAAGACCCTTCAGCACAATGGAGCGAAACCACTGAGTCCAAGCACTTGGGCAATGAGTCCCAGTGCCTGAAAGACCCTTCAGCACAAAACGCTGGGGATGGAACCTCAGACTTCCGCATGACTTGCATGTCGGCCACCACGGAGCCACGGCCCCTCAGCACTGATACCAACCACTTTTGACCTGCTCCAAGGCGAAGGGATTCGCTAGAAACCGAAAAGCATTTAACATTTTTTTAAGAGTTATTTTTATCTTTCAAAAATTTCTTAGAAAGGTAACAATGCAAAACAAAGCAAAAAAAAAAAAAGGAAACACTGAACCTTTAAAGGTGCAGAAATCTTTATTAAGAGCTTGAAAACTGATGTCGCACCACTCCTGGCAAGTTTGTGGGGTGGACTCTTTAGTTAGGAAAAGGAGAGGTGGGGGGGGTGGAGGTGGGCGATGAGAAGCAGTTTATGAAATGTTGAAAAGCAAGTCAATAGAGTGGACTTTTTTTCTCTAGGTCATTAGAACTCGGGGTGACCGGCACTAGATTTCGGATAGGGGGAAAGAATAAAATACTTTTTCGCAAGACTTGTTCTGAGCACCTGGAATGTTTGGCTGCAAGATGAGATGATGACGACTGGTAGCTTAGATGCCTTTAAAAGGGGATTTCGTGGTGGGTGGCGCTATCAGTGGCTATTGGCTGTGAGTAGGGTCACCAAGAACCTGGACGGGGAAAAAATATCCTGCCCGTTTAACAGAGGCCTAATGTCTGGTTGAGCAAACTCCAGAGGACGGCGGAAGACAGGAGGGCCTGGCGTGACATGGTTCATCGGGTCGCGAAGAGTCGGACTCGATTGTGTGACTGAACAACAACGTATGGTAGCGTTGTAAGCTCCATGTGGGGTCTGGGGATCTTTCAGAATTACAGACAATCCCCAGACTACAGAGATCAGTTCCCCAGGAGAAAATTTTCCCCAGTTTTAGCTTTTCATGGTATGCCATGTCACCCAATAAATAACCTCCCATTCAGCCTCTGTTAAAAGGGACAGGCGTTTTTCCCCCCTTTAGTTTGCTGGCAACTCCTAGCTGTGAAAGCTGAAAGGAATGTCCATATTCTGAGGTGGCATGGTTTTGAAATTCTGTCACTGAACCGAAGAGGAGGACGTTTGCCTTAACGCCCTGTCTGTGAATTTTCTAGAATCATCCAGTGAGCTGCTGTTGGAAGCAGGATGCAGGCCTAGGTGACTGTTCGGTCTGATCGAGTAGGATTCTCATGATTCTAGCCCAGGGGTCCCTCACGTTTTGAGCCTGAGGGCACCTTCGGAATTCTGACAGCATGGTGGGTGCAGCCACAAAATGGCTGCCGCAGCTTACATCCTGCAGTCACGTCTTGAAGATCCTTGTGCTGAGGTGACAGTTGCTGTCAAATCGTCATTTGTAAAAACCTGCACATCCAGTCAAATCTCCAGTGGTCAGTAGCCCCACCTGGACCCACTGACTTTCAAAAAGTATTTGGCAGATGCCAAGAAAGGTGTCAGGGGGCACCACGTCGGGGACCCCTGTTCTAGCCTGTTACCTTCCAAACTGGAAATGCTCTTCATGGAACGTATTAAAAACAACAACAACCATGTCTAAAAGCTAGTGTATAATGAATATTGATTGAAGTAAAATCCCAACAATTTTATTCACACTTAGAAAATTAATACTTCTTCAACAAAGGACGTTAGCACAGGAGGTATTCGGTAAATGCAGAGGTACGGTTTTAGGTTTCTGAGGCAAGTCAGAAAGGGAAACAATACATTAGGTGCCTCTTGTCTATAGTCCTCTTTTCATCTCCCATTATTAGTGTATAAGACATCTGTGCTTTTTATTTATTTTCTTCTTTGTCGTTTCTGTGTATTTTGTTTAAAGGCGAGTTAAAGCTATTGTAAAACTTGGGTGGGGGTTCAATAAAAAGAGGTTTTAAAAAACGGATTCGTAATTTTTTTTAAGTGCTCTCTGAAACAAAAATCAACGTATTTTTTTTAAAGGAGCAAGCAAGGTAAAAATTACATTATAACTTTTAAAAATGCAATTCTAGGTAGAGTTGTTCCCATCTAATCCCATTGTGGATTTAGAAGAGCATTACTCTGTTTAGGACTGTGCTGTAAAAATCTCTGTCAGAAGGACTGTCAGTGTAATTCCAAGTGTGCTTGCTCAGTATTACATTTTAAAAAAAACAACTGATATATTGTTCAATACCGACTAAAGGAATTTTGACTCTTGAGAGCTCATACTCCCCCCCCGCCAATCTAGGTGTTCAATTCTGGTTTAGTTCTCCCTCATTCTTGTGCAGCTGAGAAAAATGCAGAAAAGGACCATCAAAATGATGAAAGGGTTGGAAAACCTCCTCAATGATAAAGCATTTGGAACTTTTTAGTAGAAAAAGGACTAGCTGGTCATGGTGGTGTGAAGGAAGATGATCAAAAGTTTGTAAAAGTAAGTATGGTATGGAGCAAGGTACACTTTCCTTGTCCTGATCACAACTGATGTTCATTCAATTGGGCTGATGTGCAGACAAAAGAAAGATCTTCACACAGCACATAATTAACTGAAATACACTGGAATGGTAGGTAAGGTGCAAACTTATAGATGGGCCGAACAGCAAATGAACATGTAACATGAAAAAGATGTGTAAAGGCAAGCTAGGGTTTTGCCTTTGCGCATCTTCAACATATTACATGTTAATTTGCTGTTCAGCCCATCTATAAGTTTGAACCTTACCTACCATTCCAATGTATTTGAAAAAATGTGCATGTACACAAAAGCTCATACCTTGAATAAAACTCTGTTGGTCTTAAAGGTGCCACTGGACCCTTAAATTTGTTCTACTGCTTCAGACCAGCACAGCTGCCCACCTGGATCTATCCACAAAATTAACTGTTAGGTAACGGTTTCTCTTGCTCGAAAGCTAGTCGAATCTGACTCTAGGGTTGTGGTACTCCTCTCCGTTTCCAAGCCGAAGAGCCAGCGCTGTCCGAAGAAGTTTCCGTGGTCATGTGGCCGGCATGAGTAGACACCGAGGTGCATGGAACGCTGTTCCGAAGCGGTACCCATTTATCTACTTGCAATTTCTTGCTTTCGAACTGCTAGGTTGGCAGGAGAATTAACTGTTAGCCATGATGTAATCACCTCTGAATCACCCGTTGCTTGTGGGCAGGGGTCATTTTGTAGAAAAAGAGGTGCAGGAGCTCATTAGCATGATTATTTGCATATGCCACACCCCCTGACATCATCGGAAGTGGAGCTTGACTTTTAAAACACTGATGCAAAATTGTCTGGTAGTTAGCAATCTGTATGTATTGAATGTTATTGCTTATTGAATGTAATGAATATTTAACCTGATTAGGATGAAATAATTATACACTATGCCCTTTACTAAATGATGACCATAAATAGAACACATTAGTTTGCTATAAGGTTTTTGCAGTGTATATTTGTTACTAGAATCACCGGAAGTGTGTCAGAAGGCAACACCCACCGCTCAGGCTCCACTGGACTGTTTTGGATCGCTAGCTACTGGGGGGGGGGAGAATGTGCAAATCTGTCCTCGCAGAGGAGGGAGAGCTCATACCTGAATAAAACTTGGTCTTAAAGATACCACTGGACTGTTTTGGACTGGGGGCTGGGGCTCTGCAACTTACCTGGCTGCTTCTTGCTCTGACTGAGGGCTGCTGGGAGCAGGGGGTGGGGCTTGTTGCATGTGCCCGCCCCCTGGGCTCTTTATTGCTGGAGCTCCGCTCCTGTGCCCTCCTGCAGGAAATGACCCCTGCTTGTGGGGGACACAATAAGGGGAGGTTTTGACCATTATATTTTACTAGGGGTGGGGTTTCCCAAAGGTACCTGGCTGGTATTTTGGGAAACCATATGCTGGATGGTCCTTTGGTCTGATCCAGGAGAGCTCTTGCCAGATCTCCCCCTGGCCACCAGGTTGGGACGGGAAGGGCTGCCAGATCCAGGTTGGGAAACTCCTGGAGATTTGGAGATGGAGCCTGGAGAGGACAGGGACCTCAATGCGGTGCAATGCCATATAGCCCCCTCTCCAAAGCATCCATTTTCTTCAGGGGAACTTGTTATTGTAGTCTGCAGATGAGCTGTAATTCCAGGGGATCCCCAGGTCCCACCTGGAGGCTGGCATCCCTAAAAGGAAAGTGGAATTAACACCACCAGATTGCAGGGTTGCAATCTAGATTGAAAACAACTCTGGACAGTTCTTTTGTATCGGCAGGGCAACGTATTTTGATATCGAAACAGGGTTCCCAGCCGTATTATTCACGTCAAACGACAGCTGAGCCTCTCAGCGGGGGAAAACAAAGATGGCGCCAAAAGTATCCAGGAAGTAGCCAGGGCCAGACAAAGGAATCGCCCCTCTTTGTACTCTTCAGCGCTTCTGTAGCCTTAGCGTGGAGCCGCTCTAGCTCCTCTCACATCTATGATAGCCTGCTTCCCTCATACTAGATCGGAAGGACCCGTAGGGAGGGTCATCACTCTGGTCTTTCTATTCTCTATGATTCTTGAGACACGGCGTGGAGGAAGTAGTTTGCGATGTTTTGACCCGCCTCGCAGCTCTATGGTGCCAGTCTTCTCTATCAATGCGACGCTCTCACTATGGGCATCTCTATAGCGAAGCCCCCTCCTCCCCGCTCCTTTTTTTCGCTTTGCATTTTCAGGGCGCCGCCGGCTAGGTAAACGTCAACACAAGCAAGCATGCAAGGGACGGGCGTGCTTTGCTGCAGCCTAAGAGTTTGAATCGCAAGTGGGAGAAGGCGCTGGAGGCTGATGCTTAGAGCGGGTGAGGTTTTTGATTGCCTTTCTGCTATCCCCCCACCCACCCCTCGCTTTTCGGCCAAAACCCATTGGAGCAGGTCACAATCACAGCAATTTGGAAGGCATGCAAATATCCACGGAAGTATAATTTTTCAGGCTGGGCGTGTTGGAAAGGGTGTCCAGCTGCGGTCTTTTCCACCTCAGACTTCAGTGGTGCGAGGTGGGCTCTGAGCTGGATCCAGATGGTGATGGAGTGAGTTAAAGGATGGAGGGAGTGATGGTGGATTGCCTGTGTAGCTGCGGTCCAGTGGTGGAGCCCCTCGCTTTCCATGCAAAGACCCTGTGCGTGTCATCTTCGCTTAAAGGCTCTTTCTCTGTCTCCAGAGGAGTAGCCCTGTTTGCCTGTAGCTCCACAGTAAAACGGGAGTCCAATGGCCCCTTAAAGACAAGCATCGATTAATCCAGTCCAAGATTTCGGGATTCAGTTCATTAGATGTACCTCATCTAATCACTCTGAAGAGCCGCAGCCGGTAAGAGTGGAAGATTCTCAGTTTCGGTCCTGATCTGGCAAGTAAAGACCTTGCTCTCCCTGGGGCCTCGGAGAATTACTGTCAGTCACTCACGTCCCTGGTACAGGCTCTGTGGAAATCTTGTGGAAATCAGGTGGGCAGCCTGGTTGGTCTGAAGCTGCAGAACAAAGTTTGAGTCTCAGTTAATTACTTTCAGCCTTCCACAATTAAGGTTACATCTGCGCATCAGTCTCCAGTCTTGACATACTTATTTCCTTCACTCTGTTTCCCCCGGAATTAAACCCAGACAAATGGTAACCATGTAAACTAAGCTTGTGATTCCCATGCATCCCTTAATCTGTTAAACATCTTCATTAAGCTGTATGTTAATTTACTGCTCACCCTCTACCTGTATGTATGGTAATTTCCATTTCATTGTATTTATTTATTTGAATCTGAATTTGTATCTGAAGAAGCGTGCATGCACATGAAAACTTATACCTTGAATAAAACTTTGTTATTCTTAAAGGTGCCACTGGGCTCAAACTTTTTTTTTCTTTTTTCTTTTTTGGCCGACCCGGAAGCGGGCATCCAGGAGAACACTGGGCTCAAACTTAGTTAAGCTTTTGCAGAGATATGTTATGTGCCATCTGCTTACAGGACTCGTTTGCTTTTGTCATCTTTTCCTTATGATATTCAAAATAAAAGCTGATATTGCAAAGAAATCATAAGCCATTAAGAGTGCTGTCGTCCTAGAACTGCAATCTGCAGTCTGCAATCCTAAACAGAGTCATATCCCTCTGTGTCTATAGAAGTCAATGGGCTGAGAAAGGGTGTCATAAGAACATAAGAGATGGGTCTGAAGCTGCAGAACAAAGTTTGAGTCTCAGTTAATTACTTTCAGCCTTCCACAATTAAGGTTACATCTGCGCATCAGTCTCCAGTCTTGACATATTTATTTCCTTCACTCTGTTTCCCCCGGAATTAAACCCAGACAAATGGTAACCATGTAAACTAAGCTTGTGATTCCCATGCATCCCTTAATCTGTTAAACATCTTCATTAAGCTGTATGTTAATTTACTGCTCACCCTCTACCTGTATGTATGGACTGGTGATTTCCATTTCATTGTATCTGAAGAAGCGTGCATGCACATGAAAACTTATACCTTGAATAAAACTTTGTTGGTCTTAAAGGTGCCACTGGGCTCAAACTTTGTTAATCTTGTGCAGAGATATCTTATGTGCCATCTGCTTACAGGACTTGTTTGCTTTTGTCATCTTTTCCTTATGTATATTCAAAATAAAAGCTGATATTGCAAAGAAATCACAAGCCATTAAGAGTGCTGTCGTCCTAGAACTGCAATCTGCAGTCTGCAATCCTAAACAGAGTCATATCCCTCTGTGTCTATAGAAGTCAATGGGCTGAGAAGGGTGTCACTCTCTTTAGGATTACACTGTAAGGCAGTGCTTGCCCTGGGAATTTCTAGGAAGCACCCAGCAGTTCTTGGCCTTTTTTACAGAGCTGTCTTCCTTCCCCAGTGCTTAATGTATACGATTTGGGGCATGCTTTTCAACAACTCTGTAAAGTATTATTGGTGTGGATATAGCCCATCTGTGCATGGCAAGCACAAGGAGTTTCCCCTCAGTTTTCTAGGCTGTTTTGGTTGCCAGAAAGATTATTCTGGGATAGCAGGATTTCAGCAGAGGAATAACCATGCGGGTTGGTGGGCTGGAATGAGGAGGGATGGCCCTGTGTAAGAGGAAGCAGGAGTGATTTCACCCATATTCTTCCATGCTCCAGCACCCTCACCCAGCCTTTCCCTCCATGTGGGTCCTGCGACCCTGGGAATGATCTTTCGGGGAATCAGAAGGTTCTGCAGGAACAGAGAGGAACACAGGAACACTCTGTGTTCTGTACAATTTATAGTTAGGGGTCCACAACATTGTCTCCCTATTAAAGATGGAGGAGAGATCTGTCTTTAGAAAGAAGCCCATCCGTTGAGTTCATCACAGAGCTGAGATTCAAATGGGACATTGGGTCTCATAGTCGCTTTGCTTTGTGACCTATTGAGTAGTGTTTTGTTCAAGGGGGGATAAAAAGAAATAGAGAATTTCACGAGGGCAAAGGTATTTGATAAAAAAACAGGCTGAAAACAGAGGTGATTGTGATGCGATGAAGCTTGCTTTCATTCTTTGAATCTGTCTTGCCGTCCAGAAGAGTGGAGGCTGGCCGTGAACGGAGTGTGGACATGGAAGCAAGGACAGAAGCAGGAAACGGGAGGAGTGAGCAATTCTGGGGAAGAATTCGGCAGACCCTGGAAGAGGCTGTGGGCACCTCAGACGTACAGAGCCAGTTGTTCCAGCAGATCGGCTACCCGGATGCCAAGGGGCCCCAAGAGGTTTGCAACTGCTTCTGTCTATTTAGATATTTAGATGTCACATTCGTATCCTGCAGTTCCTCAAAGGAGCTCAGGGGACTTTCACTCCACCCCCTCTTTTTATCTTCACAGCTACCCTGGGAGGTAGGTTAAGCCGATAGGTCAATGAACCAGTCCTGCTGGGTTGTGATCCCTAGATTTTGTGTGTGTGTGTGGCAGCTTCTTGGAAGGATCTTCTGATTGAGAGCAAATGTGCCACTTCTCTTTGCATGCATGCAGCAGGACTGTGTGACAAGGTCTTGTTAATTCAGTCCCCTTAAGCAAGAAGTTTCCTTTTGTCTTAGGGTTCTCCCTCCAGTGGGTACACAACTGTCAGTAGGAAAACGCAGACTTCAAAGTGTTATTGATATGAATTAAATGGTTTATTGAAAGGCATTACTGCATAATACACTACAAAAGCAAATGGCAACATCACAGAGATGCATGATACAGGAATACATGAAAAGGTACGGATAGAAAATGTTCAGTACAATACAGATAGTTACAAGACATAAAATAAGCCGGTACACAGGCAGTGTTGAAACATGAATAAATAAAGTATAATTCTAAACCAGTTCTACACCAGTAGAGGACACACTAGGTAGTGGAGACATGGACCACAAACCTTGTAAATATTTTTGAAACAAAAGGTTGCAAAAATGAGAACAAACTTAATGCATACTAGCCAATCTAAATGTTAAACAATGAATTGCCACCCTACCACTCTTTTGCCCCTCTCGTTTTAGTGAGTTCTTAGCAAGCAAGCGATACAATTTAATAGCTACCTATCCAAAGAACCAGGAAGGATGCAGAGGCAAGACTCTCACAGGCTTGTGAGCCTCTCAGCCCTCAGACTCCTGGGAATTAGGAGGATGAGAGGGCACAGCAAAGCAGTCTGTGGCCTGGAACTACAACACAGGCCTGTCAAGGCCTGGAGTTCCTTGACCTTAGAAAGGAAAACTTGTAAAACAACATGCTCTGTCCCTATGGGAAGAACAAAAACTATCGGAATAAAGAACTCAAAAAATTTAGAAAAAACTGTTCAAACTAAGAAATGAATGGACCCCAAGGATTCCAAGTCCCAGAAATAGGTAGGTAACAGGATTGGGTCCACAAGCAAATGGATCCCAAGAAGCTAAAATCCCACCCTCACCTGAGGTCTTTATACCTGATGTTTGATCCAGGGTGGTTCCCACACCTGTAGGATGGAGAAATAGGTGTGAACACGTAATTTCCCCTCATTTATTGTTTATTTTGGCACCTAAGGGACCAGATGTTCCTTTCTCATAACATCTTTCCAATATCCCAAAACAATATGCCAGATTGAACTCTTCTTATTGGTTGTGAGACTGGCCTTCTTGTTTGTCAGAGCTGCAGGTGTTCTCATAAGTCTTCAGACTCAGTTAGCAATCAGCAGTGCATGCTGGGCTTTTCATGTTTCAGGCTAGGGTTCAAAGAAAAGTACTCCTGAGAATCATGGCTGTGGATGCTGACAGTTTTGGGGGGTGTCTTTCCCCCCTTATGTGTGAAATCCAGTCATGGCATCTCAGCAGCTGCTTAACGTAGCTTAGTTGGAAAAGTTAATATCCCAGATGACACACTAGTTTCTGGGCTCCTTCATCTGAAATCCACAAATTTGCCCAAAGCCATTGGCACAGTCACACAAAATGGGATCAAATATCCAGCAACCCATGCTGCCTTTCACCCCGTAATATCATGTAGGGTCAAACATCATTGAGGTCTTCTCGTGGGAGGGGGGCTTCTGTTGTAAAAATCCATTTGAACAAGCTCCGACGAGTGTGGGCAAGTTGCCCCCATTAACAAAAGCTCTCTGAATACTAAGAGGTGCTTTCCCAGTGTTTTACAGCTACTTGTGGTCAGTGTTCCCTCTAAGCTGAGTTGGTGTGAGTTGGCTCACAGTTTTTTAGCCTCCGGTTCACACGTTTTTGCCTTTGCTCAGGAAGGAGGGCTCCAGAGCAAGCTAGGTGTTATGCAGGAGCCAAATTGCTCGCTCACAACTTTAATGCTGGTAGCTCACAAAGTAGAATTTTTGCTCACTAGACTCCACAGCTTAGAGGGAGCCTTGCTTGTGGTTAGATGTTCCTCATGGAATGCACAACAGTCACTCGGTGCTGTACCATTGCAGCCTCAACAAAAGTCATAATTTCTGATGGCAAACTACACAGAAATCCATTTTGCTCAAAGATGGCGGCTGTAACCAGGCCAAATCAGGGCCAAAAACGTACCAGATTAACAGGTCTCTTGGAAGTGGAGAGGATTCTTTTTCATCATGGCTGGGTTCAGAAACCCTCCTCCCTACAAAAGCACTCCTTGTCTTCTTGCTCTCCCTCCATCCCAAATCCGCACTCCCACCTGGTGATCCTTCAATGCCCTGCACGTGTCCTTGTGGTGTAAAGCCCCTGTCATGAGCCTAAGTCTAAGGCTGAGGAATGAGTGGCCTGTAGGCCTCAAAGAAGCCTCTGTTTCATATGAGCCTGTAGGCCTCAAGACAGCCTTTCCTCAGGCCTGGCTGCTAATTTCTCTGCAGGTTTACATTTCCCAAGCCTCAGAATTAGGCCTGGTAAAAATGGAGGGGAAACTGGCACCAACAGCTGTCTAGGAGGGAGAGAGCTCTAAAAGGGAGCATAAAAGGCCCTGCACAGAGAAGGACGGGATTTACTCCCTGAAGTCTAGCAGTAGTGAGGGCTGCTTTTGGAGGGAGATGATCCCTTCTTCCCCATGGTGGGGTGAGTGCGGCCTACTAGGGTCAGGTACTGAGACAGAAATAGGAACTAAGTGAAGGAGCCGTGTTAGGGAACTTTATTGTTTGCCAGTCAGATTCTTTTCTGTGTGTTTTTTGCCCTGTATAGTTGTAAAGTTACTGTATTAATTCTGCCCCACGTTTGTCTATTATTTACAAAATTTACATCCTGCCTTTCTGGCCTGACAAGGGCCACCAAGAGCTAACAATTAAAAACACACATGACTTGTGACTGTACTTGCTACGGTATTTGCTGAATAAACCATCTCTTGTTCGCTCTGCCTGCGTTCTACATATTAAGGCCTGTGCTTGCCCCAGGTCTGAAGGGGGCAGGGAGCATGTGGGGAGGAAGGGATTCTTGGAAGGGATGCCCTGTCTGGGGCAAACCTACATGGCCCTGTACCATTCTATGGCAGTCCCATTCTCCACAGGAAACCTTTTTTTGTTTTAGGAAGAGCTCCACACAGTGAGGAGTGATAAATGACTGGCGGGGAGTTAGCTCTGGTGCAGAGAGAGAAGGCAAGGGAGAGTTTCTGACAGGAGAGAAGGGTCTCTGAACATCCCTATGCTGCTTGTTTCTCATTATGGTATGCTTCTCAGGATTGGGATGCCAGCCTCCAGGTGGGACCTGGGGATCTCCTGGAGTTATACCTCGTTTCCAGACTGCAGAGATCAGTTCCCCTGGAGAAAACAGATGCTTTGGAGGGTGGACTCTATGGCATTGTACCCCACTGCGGTCCCTGTCCTCCCCAGCCTCCATCCCCAAGTCTCCAAGAGTTCCCGAACCTGGATCTCACAACCCGCTGGTGGCCAGGGAGGACCTGTTCCTGACCCTCTTGGACTTTCCTGGCCTACGTGCCAGGACTTGATACTGGTGGGGGGCCATATGTCTGTGCCCGTCTTCCTGTCACACGATTCTGCTGTCACACAATGGTTTGCAACTTCCTGTCATGTGCTTGCCAGTCAGCGAGTCCACTGCTGCTCCCTAGTGATTAAAGCTGGGTCTTGGGTCTGTAACGTTTGAAGACCCAACCAGTGTTCCCTCTAATCTGAGTTAGTGTGAGCTAGCTCTCAGTTTTTTAGCCTCTGGCTCACACATTTTTGTCTGAGGAAAGATGGCTCTAGAGCAGACTAATTTATATGCAGTAGCCAAATCGCTCGCTCACAACTGTAACGCCAGTCGCTCACAAAGTAGACTTTTTGCTCGCAAGACTCCACAGCTTAGAGGGAGCATTGAACTCAACAGTTAAGGGGGAGAGAAAGCGACTAAGCCAAGGCCAGCCAGTGAGCTTAATGGCTGAGAGGGCTTTTGAACCAGGGTCATAGTCTGACACGTTGATCCTTTGCATGCATGTTTTTGCTATCAGTTGCTGCCTGCAGAGAAGCCCGTAAGGAAGCAGATCCTGGAGTTGGTGATCCTGGAGAAGTTCCTGGCCGTCCTTCCTCAGGAAATGCAGTGCTGGGTCAGGAAGTGCGACCCCGAGACTTACGACCAGGCAGTGGCCCTGGCAGAAGTCTTCCTGTCAAGGCACCAACAAAAGGAGGAGGAAGTGAAGCAAAGGGAGCAGGTGAGAATGCGTTGCCCTTACAGCCCTGAGAGGTGATGGATGAGCATGAAAAGCACCTCTTCTATTGAGAAACCTTCAACGTGGGGGATGGCCAAGGCCTAGATGTTGGTCTAAACGTGTCTGAGGTAGCACCACTGCTTGAAGTTAAGCAGACATGTATCTGGTCAGTCCTCTGAACAGGAAGCTTTTGATCAGCCTCACATAAAAGTTTGGTACAAACAATAATGTGTGGTGTTTTTTTAAGCATTGGCCAACTGCAGATATGTAGGCCTTGTTGTCCCTTCAAAATAGCTTAAGTGGCCATTGTAAATGTTTATAATGTGGTGGTTGTCAAATATTCTCACCTTTAAACTATTTTAATCCCTTTGTTTTTTTAATCCCACCCTGCTCAGGGTGGCAGTTGTGGTACTCCCCTCCCCCATCTTGTCTTCCAACAGTGGTCGTGAGGTAAACTTGGCCGAGAGGCGCCAGGGACTGCCCTCAGGGTCACCCAGTGAGTTCAGTGGCTCAGGATGGGTTTGTACCCAGGCCTCCCTAGTCTAACCACTACTTCCCTGCACTGGGTCTTAATTTTAAAAAGGAGAGTCCAGTCTGTGTTTGTACTGCTCTGCCAATCTGAACGGGTCTTTCGAGAAGTGGGTTTGTTCTTCTATATCTCCCATCGTCAACCTTGTGCAGGGAAGACTGACTAAGATTTGTGTTTACGCATACGCTATCCCACTTGCAGCCTTCTGCCAGTCAGGTTGTGCTCTTGAGTCTGTCCCTGTGAGATATCAGGCTACTAGAAGCCTCTGTTTCGATCAATATCTCTCGGATGTAAGTCTCTGAAAGCCAAAGCTGAAAGTCAGATACATCACAATTTTGACTCTTGATAAGGGGCTGTGGCTTCGTGGTAAAGCATCTGCTTGCCAGGCAGAAGGCCTGAGGTTCAATCGGCATCTCCAGTTGAAGGACCAAGCAGAAGGTGGTACGAAAGACCCCTGCCTGAGACCCTGGAGAGCCACTGCTCG
>NW_015161507.1:112459-164354 GCF_001447785.1 Gekko japonicus
GTGTGGCCTAATGTGCTAATGAGCTATGCTCTCATGGGTGTGGCTGGATATGCTAATGAGTTTCTGTTGTTGGGTGTGGCCTATTATGCTAATGAGTTCCTGCTGGGCTTTTTCTACAAAAAAAGCCCTGCAAATAAGTATGAGATGCAAGTTTTGTATGAGCTGCCATGATGGTTGGTGGTAATGGCTAATTTTAGAAATGGTTTCTTAAGTTCCTGTTTACTTTGACAACTTTATGGACTGGGTTTTTATTTTATAAAGAGAAGTAAAACAAGTGTCAAGTGACACCTTAAAGACTAACAGAAATTTATTCCAGCGTCAGCGTTTGTGAGTGAGAGCTCATTTGATCAGGTACACAAAGTGGACGACCATTAGGCCTCTGATGAATTGAGCTCTGACTCAGCAAAGTTTATGACGGAATAGATGGTGTTAATCTTTAAGATGTTGCTGGATTCCTAGCTTGGTTATCCATCTGACATTATTTTAAAACTGATTGTTTATATTGGCTGTCATGTTTATTGTATGGTGAATCACTTTTTGTTTTAAGCATAAAAGAACTCTATACATTTGATAAAGTTAATGATCAGGCGTGGTTTAAAAAACACCTTCTTGTGATTGTTTTCTCCTGGACAGCGGCCAGTGACCTTTGAAGAAGTGGCTGTGTATTTCTCTGGGGAAGAATGGGCTCTGTTGGATCCGGGCCAGAGAGCTCTTTACAGGGAAGTAATGATGGAGAACTATGGAAACGTGGCTTCGCTGGGTAAGGGTCTCTTTCCCCTGCATGGTCTGGCTGTGTGAGGCCTGCATTCCTCTCCTTGAAAATTCCCCACCCCCCTTATACTAGAGTGATGTTGACAATGAAACGGGTTGCTTGTGCCGCATAGCCTTTTCATGTAACGATTGTTGGGTCAGGCACCAATGTGAGTTTATCCAGCATCTGAGTCGCTTTCATACATGTTGCATAATGCACTTTCAGTGCACTGTGCTGCTGGATTTTACTGTGTGAAATGGGAAAATCCTCTTGCAAACAATTGCTAAAGTGGATTGAAAGTGCATTATTCCTTGTATCAAAGCATCCTTTGTCTTTTCTAAATAAGCTTCAAATAAGCTTTTTGAAAACCTGGCTTTAAAAGCAAAGTTGTTCCATAGCTAAGAACTGAATATAGAATTAGTTCCAAAAACTTGCCTTTGGACCCTTGAAAGCACAACTGAGAACTAAATGCTTCCCTCCCATCCAGAATTTTCTAATAATCAGAGTCCCTTGAATTGTCATGTAGCCTTGTTTCAGATTCTTTTTTTTAAATTTTATTGTATTGAAGAACTGAATTACAAATAAAGATTACAATTTTAGCTAGTAACATATACGTGTTTCTTACATCACAATGTCTTCTTTTTTTGGATAGGTGTACATATATGTTTTTAATTGTTTTAAGAATTTACAATAGAAGCTTCTTTTCTTCTGTCTTTTCAGTTCTTCTGTCTTCTCAGTATTAACCTATACTGCATTTTAAGCAAAACTTTTCAGCATAGCCACAAAACTAAAACAAAATACACAGGCTCAAAACCAGTCATAGTACTTCTTACTCTATTCTTCTTTGAACTTGAGTTCAGTCCGAGGGGGGCCCATGTTTCAGATTTTTGAGTAGTTGGGCGGGGCCGGGATCACAACCGTTTTGGATTGCACTTTGCCTAAATTCAGACCTCACTTTTAACCTTGGCTAAAGAAAAATGTGTGTGAACCCCATTTAATGCTGGGCTTGCACATATCTTACTCCTTCCCCTTGCCTTCTTGCATGTAACTCACTCTGGTGTGAGTTGATGTGCTAATGCAGGTATGCACGTGAACCAGACTTAATCTCCCCTCTCCCACCCCACCTGGGATTCTAAACCAGAGTTGGTTTGAGGCTTAGAATCCTGGCTGGTGGGGGCTGGGGGTGGTAGAATGAGTTTTCATTTCATGTGCATTGCTGTACATCCTGGGATCTGAAGTTAATTTCCGTGATTTTTCTGCACAAGAGCATAGTATGCGTGTGACCCTGGCAAAAAGCCATGTGTGCGTGTGTTTATGCACAATTTTCTTAAAGGGAATGTCTGAAGACATCCCACTGAGTCCTCTCTTTTGAGACAGAAGTGTATAACAGCGCCATCCTAAGCAGAAATGCACCCTGCTGAGTTCGGTGAAGTCAGTGGGCATATAATGTCATACAGTGGGCATGTGTGTTTCATATGCACTTCACCACAGCTGTACCGCCATCGCTATGTAAATTGTTTTACTAATTATGTTGTGTTATGTTATACTGATATTTATATTGTTATTTTATCTATTGCTTTCTTGTGTAAGCCACCCTGAGCCTGCCTTAGCGGGAAGGGTGGGGTAAAAATCAAATAAATAAATAAATAAATAAAATATAAGGGTGTAACTCTGCTTAGGGCTGCGATGCACTGGTTCAGTGTTGAATGGAAAGGGAGCAATGTTCCTTCTAAGCTGTGGAGTCCTGTGAGCAAAAATTCTACTTTGTGAGCCGCTAGCATTGAAGTTGTGAGCAAGCGATTTGACTGCTACATAAATTAGTTTGCTCTGGAGCCCTCCTTCCTGAGCTAAGACACAAATGTGTGAGCCGGAGGCTAAAAACCTGTGGGCTAGCTCACACTAACTCAGCTTAGAGGGAACACTGGAAGGGAGTAGGGATAACCGCTTCTGTGGTGGGTATTGCTGACAATATCCTGATTTTGTCCCAGGATATAACACCTGTGTGCTGGAATATGAGGAGAACTGTTGGCAGAAAAGACCCAAAGAAGCGGATGTTGATGAAAGACTGGTAGAAGGATCTGAAGGGAAATGTTTCTGGGACCCTGCAACGCGGTCAAAGCCTGAAAGAAAGCTGGCGACAGACAGTCACCAGAACGATCATGAGGAGTATAAACCAAAACTAGCCTTGCTTTGGCGGGAAGATGCTGGGAATGTAGAGACGGACGAAGGACTCCTAAAGCGTGAAACACAGAGGGACCAAGACTGTGACAACAAATTTTGTCAGAGCGCGACGTTTGTCAGGAATCCACGAATGGCAGAAAAAGCGTATATCTGCTCATGCTGTGGGCAGATATTCCAAGGGACGTCCGCTTTGCTTGTGCACGAGAGGACTCAAATTGAAGAACTGAATTACAAATAAAGATTGCAATTTTAGCTAGTAACATATACGGGCTTCTTACATCACAATGTCTTCTGTTTTTGGATGGGTGTACATATACGTTTTTAATTGCTTTAAGAATTTACAATAGAAGCTTCTTTTCTTTCTACTATCTCTTCAGTTCTTCTGTCTTCTCAGTATTAACCTATACTGCATTTTAAGTATTTTAAGCAAAACACTTCAGCATAGCCACAAAACTAAAACAAAATACACAGGCTCAAAACCAGTCATAGTACTTCTTACTCTATTCTTCTTTGAACTTGAGTTCAGTCCGAGGGGGGCCCATGTTTCAGATTTTTGAGTAGTTGGGCGGGGCCGGGATCACAACCGTTTTGGATTGCACTTTGCCTAAATTCAGACCTCACTTTTAACCTTGGCTAAAGAAAAATGTGTGTGAACCCCATTTAATGCTGGGCTTGCACATATCTTACTCCTTCCCCTTGCCTCCTTGCATGTAACTCGCTCTGGTTATCCTTGATGTGCTAATGCAGGTATGCAGGTGAACCAGACTTAATCTCCCCTCCCCCACCCCACCTGAGATTCTAGACCAGAGTTGGTTTGAGGCTTAGAATCTTGGCTGGTGGGGGCTGGGGGGTGGTAGAATGAGTTTTCGTTCCATGTGCATTTCTGTACATCCTGGGATCTGAAGTTAGTTTCTGTGATTTTTCTGCACAAGAGCATAGTATGCGTGTGACCCTGGCAAAAAGCCATGTGTGCGTGTGTCTTTATGCACAATTTTCTTAAAGGGAATGTCTGAAGACATCCCACTGAGTCCTCTCTTTTGAGACAGAAGTGTATAACAGCGCCATCCTAAGCAGAAATGCACCCTGCTGAGTTCGGTGAAGTCAGTGGGCATATAATGTCATACAGTGGGCATGTGTGTTTCATATGCACTTCACCACAGCTGTACCGCCATCGCTATGTAAATTGTTTTACTAATTATGTTGTGTGTTATTTTATATTGATATTTATATTGTTGTTTTATCTGTTGCTTTCTTGTGTAAGCCGCCCTGAGCCTGCCTTGGCGGGAAGGGTGGGGTAAAAATCAAATAAATAAATAAATAAATAAAATATAAGGGTGTAACTCTGCTTAGGGCTGCGATGCACTGGTTCAGTGTTGAATGGGAAGGGAGTAGGGATAACCACTTCTGTGGTGGGTATCGCTGACCATATCCTGATTTTGTCCCAGGATATAACACCTGTGTGCTGGAATATGAGGAGAACTGTTGGCAGAAAAGACCCAAAGAAGCGGATGTTGATGAAAGACTGGTAGAAGGATCTGAAGGGAAATGTTTCTGGGACCCTGCAACGCGGTCAAAGCCTGAAAGAAAGCTGGCGACAGACAGTCACCAGAACGATCATGAGGAGTATAAACCGAAACTAGCCTTGCTTTGGCAGGAAGATGCTGGAAATGTAGAGTCGGATGAAGGACTCCTGAAGCGTGAAAGAACACAGAGGGACCAAGACTGTGAAAACGAATTTTGTCAGAGCGTGACATCTGTCAGGAATCCCCGAATGGCAGAAAAAGCGTATATTTGTTCATGCTGTGGGCAAATATTCCAAGGGACTTCCGCTTTGCTTGTGCACGAGAGGACTCACATAGCAGAGAGAATATATAAGTGCTCGCAGTGTGGGAGGAACTACTCTTGTCATTCTGACCTCCTTGTGCACCAGAAGAGCCATGCGGGAGAAGACCCACACCGGTGTGCTTTGGACTGTGGCAAATGCTCTAGTCGGCATGCCCCTCTGCCCCCGCACCAGGGAGCCCATCCGGAAGAGAAGGTAAGCAGGTGCCTCGAGTGCAGGAAAAGCTTTGGCAGTAAATGGCAGCGCCATCAGCAAAAGAAACCCCATACGAGGGAGAAACAAAATGAGTGCTTAGAATGTGGGGAAAGGTTCAAATGGAAGGCCTCCCTTGCGAGGCACTCTGTGCTGAGGCAAAGCCTTATGAGAACCATGCTCTGAGCTTGGGCCCCACATCCATATGGTTTCTAAGTCCACAGAGAGGAGGGATGTCTTAGCTGCAGTCACCATGAGAGCAGCTTTAGCCAAAGATCCCGTTGTTGTTGTTGTTGTTGTTGTTGTTATTATTATTGTTGTTGTTGTTCCATTCCACCCTGACCAAATCTAAAAGGAGACTTTTGTGGCATCTGCAAGGCCATGACGGATTTATAGTCGCATAAGAGAAAGTAGGGTTCGCTCAGGAAAACCTATTGCTGCAATAAATCTGCTAGGTTTGGTCATGCACGCAGGAGAATGAAGTGGGGACACCGATGCCCTGAAGGAGTGGCATTCTGGCTCTAGATATTTTCTTTTCAGTAGCAAAACAAACCCCACCCTCCACTCTCTGCACGCGAGAAAGCTAGCACAGCAGGGAGAAAAATTCTGTTCTCCTTTTTTACTTGCATGCTGGCTTTCTCTTTGCAAGGAGTGATTAATTAATTATCGTATGGCATTGTGTGTAGCATAGACAGGAGATCCTAAGATTGTCTGACAGCCGGAAGCTCTAGCTCTTTTAGTGGTATGCACCACTAGGGGGCGAGCTAGACTTGTTTTTAGGCCAGAGACAGTTCAGAGCTGGTTTGCCGTTTCCCGCCTCTGCGTAACAGCCCTGGTTATTCCTTGGAGGTCGCTCTTCCAGTTCCTAGCCATGGCTGTCCCAGCTTAACTTCCGAGATCTGATGAGACTGAGCTAGCCTGGGCTATCCCAGTTGGGGGTGTTTAACAAAGGACAGCATTCTCAAATGGTGACGCTCTCCTGCAGTTCGATTTTTTTTTAAAAATGTATATCTTGCGTCTCTCCCTAATTGGGACCCAAAATGCCTTACCAGAACATTCTCCTTTGCTCACTCTACAGTCACACCAAGAAACTTGCAAGACAGTTCAGAGCTGGTTTGCCGTTTCCCGCCTCTGCGTAACAGCCCTGGTTATTCCTTGGAGGTCGCTCTTCCAGTTCCTAGCCATGGCTGACCCAGCTTAACTTCCGAGATCTGATGAGACTGAGCTAGCCTGGGCTATCCCAGTCGGGGGTGTTTAACAAAGGACAGCAATCTCAAATGGTGATGCTCTCTTGCAGTTTGATTTTTTTTAAAAATGTGTATCTTGCTTCTCTCTAATTGGGACCCAAAATGCCTTACCATAATATTCTCATTTAATCACTCTACAGTCACACCAAGAAACTTGCAAGGTACGTTAGGCTGAGAGAATGTGACAGGTCCAAGGTAATCCAGTGAGAGGCAGAGCAGGGATTCAAACCTTGGTTGTCCTTGTTCCACACTCTGATCACTGCACCACACTGGCTCTCAACTGCAGTTCTGTTCATAGGGTGTGTGTGTGTATGTATTAGTATTGGAAAAGGTGCAGAAAAGGGCAACTAAAAAGATGAAGGGGATGGCACACCTTCCTTATGAAGCTTAGGGGTCTTTAGCTTGGAGGAGCGACGGTTGAGGGGTGACATGATAGAGGTTTACAGAATTATGCATGGGATAGAGAAAGAAGTACTTTTCTCCCTTTCTTACAATACAAAAACTCGTGGGCATTTGGCTGTCCCTGTTCCACAAACCTTGGCTGTCCTTGTTCCACACTCTAATCACTGCAACACAGGCTCTCAACTGCAGTTCTGTTCATAGGGGTGTGTGTGTATGTATTAGTATTGGAAAAGGTGCAGAAAAGGGCAACTAAAAAGATGAAGGGGATGGTACACCTTCCTTATGAAGCTTAGGGGTCTTTAGCTTGGAGGAGCGACGGTTGAGGGGTGACATGATAGAGGTTTACAGAATTATGCATGGGATAGAGAAAGAAGTACTTTTCTCCCTTTCTTACAATACAAAAACTCGTGGGCATTCAATGAAATTAATGAGCAGTAGCCTTAGAACAGATAAAGGAAGTACTTCTTCACCCCAAAGAGTAATTAACACCTGTCCAAAGTGCCGCATCACAATCCTTTGCCCCTTCTCCACTTCCCATGACGCTTTAACTGTTTTCCTTTCTGTCTTTCAGCCCTCCATCTCTGGAATAACAAAGAGGTCAGCCACCACCAAGGAAGTTTCACATGCAAAGATAGGTCTCTCTGAGCCAGATGATAGTGCACCCAAGAGGTTACGGGCTCAGGGGCGGTTGACAAAGGCAGGCGAGGCGTGGAAATCTGCAGACGGAGCCCAAGAAGACAAGGCACAGGCCGGGGATGCGTTGCGATTGCGGTTCCCTTGTGGAAAGTGCCGCATCACAATCCTTTGCACCTGCTCCACGTCCCATGATGCTTTACCTGTTTTCCTTTCTGTCTTTCAGCCCTCCATCTCTGGAATAACAAAGAGGTCAGCCACCACCAAGGAAGTTTCACATGCAAAGATAGGTCTCTCTGAGCCAGATGATAGTGCACCCAAGAGGTTACGGGCTCAGGGGCGGTTGACAAAGGCAGGCGAGGCGTGGAAATCTGCAGACGGAGCCCAAGAAGACAAGGCACAGGCCGGGGATGCGTTGCGATTGCGGTTCCCTTGTGGAAAGGGAAAGAAAACGGCTGACTGCAGCGTCAGTGACGTGGATGACGCGTTCTCCGTGGCTGACCGGTATCTTCCTGCTGCTCCTTCCTCTGACGACGATGCCCCTTCCTCACCTTGCAGATCGATCGCCAGCTCTCTTGACTCCTCGCTGAAAGATGAGCATGTGACCCACCCTCTGGAGCACGCTGCTGGCATCGAGGTGGGAACACTCCCTGTTCTGAAATCTGAACAGGTTCATCATAGGCAGGAGGAGTTCAGTGTGGAACACGGCACACCTTCAGTGAGTGGAACAGACAATGACAGAGTCGCTGGGGATACCGTGGTACATTCCAGTATCACGGCAGTCCACGCGAAAGATGCAGCATGCTCTGATCCTCCGTACTCAACATGGTCAGACCCTGCACAAATGCCGCCATCTAGCAATGAAAGCACCCCCCTCAGTTTCCACACAAGCAACATGGTCGGACCCTGTGCAAATGCCACCATCTAGTGATGAAAGCACCCCCCTCAGTTTCCACACAAACTTCCACCAGGAAAAAAGGGCAGAGTCAATGCAGACACCTCAGGCCTTCATAAGGAACACCGCGAGTGAAATCTGTGCGCCCGCAGAAGGGTGCCCGGCTGTCTCCGGCATCTTCATGCGACAGAGGAAGAATGCATCCTACGTGTGGAAGTTCTTCCGCCGTGCGCCCAACGATAGATTCGTGGTCGTTTGTCAGGAGTGCCACGCGAGGGTGCGTCTTGGGAAGGAGAATGGATGTGGAAAGGTCGGCACTTCGGCAATGAGGAAGCACATGGAGGTGCATCACTCGAACCTCATTCCTCAGCAGCAGGGCGTGGCTGACTTTGGGGCGGCCGGTGCAGCCAGCAAAGTAGCGATAGAGGCTTCCACGGCTGAGCAGATGTACCATTCTCCAGGAGGACAGTCTTCCTCGCCATCTTCCGCGATGTGTCACCAGCTTAACATCGAGGAATCGTTTTGCCTCAAGGCCCCCGTCGGTGTGTCAACTCTTCAGGCAGCTCACTACACCCGTGGCGTGGCCGCATACCTTGCCGAAGCGATGCTTCCGTTCAGCACGGTGGAGGAAAGGTCGTTCGTCGATCTTTGTGCAGCCTTCGCACCACAGTGGAGGATTCCATCCAGACGCTATTTTGCCACAAAGGTCATTCCGGCATTGGCAGAAGACATTAAGGGAGCCGTGTGCCGAGGCATGCAGAGAGCCGTAGGGCGGGTAGTGCACTTCACCAGCGGTGTGTGGACGAGCAGTCGGGACGAGTGTTACCTTTGCGTCACGGCACACTGGGTGGGGTGCAATGCCGTGGGAGCGCTTGAGCACTGGGACGCCACTCTGGTTCTGGAGCCGTTGACACAGAAGCACGCCGCTAACCACGTCTTGACTGAACTGCGGTCCTTGGTGGAGGAGTGGCTGTCTCCCCTCAGTCTGAGACTGGGGAGCATCACGACCGGCAACGGTTCGATCTATGTGAAGGCTTTCCGAAATGCAGCCTTTTGCCACATCCGATGCATAGCTCACTGCTTGAACCTGGTGGTGACGGCAGCGTTACAGCTGGCGCCGGCGTGTGTCAGGACAGTCGTGGACCTGGCATGCAAAATTGTTGGTCACTTCCACAACTCTAGCAACGCACAGGAAGCCTTGAGAAGGATTCAGGTGAGGAGAGGCGTTCCTCAGCATAGGCTTCGCCGAGAGGTTGGCGTACATTGGAACGGCACTCTGCACATGCTCCAGAGACTGTGCGAGCAGAAGGAGGCCGTTAATGAGTATGTGTGCAAGAAGGACTACGGCAACCTCCAAGTCCGCCCTGATCAATGGGTTTTAATGCACAACATTGCAGATTTACTGTACTCCTTTGACGAGTGCACGGGACTTTTGAGCCACAGCGATGCCACTCTGGGGACGGTTCTCCCTGTGATCCATGTGATAACAGCTGACGTTCAGGAGAAAATAGCCTCCTTTGCTAGTGGCCCCATGGCATCCCTGCCATCAGTGGCCTTCGGGAACACGGTGCTCAAGCAACTGACCAAAAACAAGCAGCTGCGCGCCATGTCTGTCAGCGTCAGGTACCACGCAGCCACGTTTCTCGATCCACGGTTCAGAGACAAAATCAGGAGCTACCTGGGGGAGAGTGCGGAAGAGAATTACAATGCGTTGCATGCCTACATTTTGGAGCAGACGACGCCCTACTGCCGCGAGCGAGCTGCGAACGCGCGGCGTGCCGAGTCTGTGGCGGGGGAAGAGATCGTGTCCCAGGACAGACTTTTCTTTGAAAGAGCCCTGCAGAACAGCCAAAGCTCCGTCTTCTCGAGAGGAGTCCTAAAACTGGGTCTCTGTGGTCCTACACCCCGCCCAGTCAGGCAAAACACATTCCTCGAGCAGGAGCCCGAGGTCAGCGCCCAACAAGAACTCGAAGCGTATGTCAGCGACGAGATTCCGGTGGAGTTCTTGCTGCCCGACAGCAACCCATTGCATTATTGGGAAGGAAAGTGCGGCGTGTGGCCGTGCCTGTCTTCCGTGGCCATCAGTACACTGGCCTGCCCTCCGACTAGCATTCCCTCTGAGCGCCTTTTCTCCACTTCCGGCAAAGGCGTGGCAAAGCTTCGGACCCAGCTGTCTCCCGCTGGTGTTTCCGCTCTGTCCTTTGTACGGTCAAATAAAAAATGGATCCCGAGCGAGCACTGCCCTCCAGAATGCACCAGTGACGATTACGCACCACCTCCGCCTGCTGATGCCACCGTGGCGGAGTACAGCCTGGATGAAGAGGATGCTGTCTCTGTTATACTGGAGCCGCTTGTGCCTAACGAAGCGATCCCGAGCGAGCACTGCCCTCCAGAATGCACCAGTGACGATTACGCACCACCTCCGCCTGCTGATGCCACCGTGGCGGAGTACAGCCTGGATGAAGAGGATGCTGTCTCTGTTATACTGGAGCCGCTTGTGCCTAACGAAGCGTCCTGTGAGCTGGAGGAAGATGTGTGACCGTCGCTGCAGGGACCTGGCATGTTTAGTCCAAGATGATAAATTCTTTTCATGAGTTATGAGATAATCAGACCATAAATCAACGCATGCTTCCAGCAATGCTGGTCCACTTCCATAAGGCTGGGTACCTGGGCACAGCCATGGCCGCTCACCACTCAAGTGTCAGTGCCCAGGGGGCCCTTCAGCGTTTCCCTTTCTACATAGTTTTCACCTCAAGTTTATCCCCGGGGGCCATTCCGTTTGTGATGTATACATTCTAGTGATTTGAGGTGTTTTGTTGAGGGTACTGAGTGATTGCTGTTGTTTCTCCTTATCCAAAATGAAGCTTGCTTTGAGCAGAGTTCCCTCCCACCGAGGGATTCTGACGAAAGAGGTATTTATTAGTATTTATTCGTTTCATTGGTTTCTATCCTGCCTTTCTAGCCAGGGAGCATGAGGCAGCTTACAAATATACAATAAACAACCATTGCTTTTTAAATGATAATGACCACAGGTCATGATGTGTGTGTGTGTGTATATAATACTAGAGGGCATCCAGTGAAGCTGATGGGCAGTAGGTTCAGGATGTACAAAAAGAAATACTACTTTACGCAGAGATTGATTAAAAACATGGAATTTGCTGCCAAAGAATATAGTGTTGTCCACAGGAATAAACAGCTTTAAAAGGGGATTAGATAGATTCATGGAGGATATGTCTATCAATGGCTACTATCCATGGTGACTGAGGGGAACTTCCATATTCAGAGGCACTAAGCCTCTGAATCCCAGAGCCAGGAGGCAATGTTTTACTTATTGATAGCCTGACTTCCTCGCTGGGACTCAAGGTGGGTTTTTTGTTAAAAAGTGGCAGTTGACCTATGGCGACCCCGTAAGATCTTCAAGGCAAGAAACAAACATTGCCTGCCTCTGCAAATACTAATCACAGCTGACGCTGCTTGGCTTCCAAGTAAGGTTGCCAGCTCTGGGTTGGGAAATACCTGGAGATTTTGGGGGGTGGAGCCTGAGGAGGGTGCATTGGATGTAAATCCAATGTAAATCCAATGCAGTAAAACCAGCTGATTCCCCACAATAATCATTGCAGGGAACTACAGTCCTTTTCCATTAGAAAAGATTTGGGGAGGGACTTCAATGGGGGTATAATTCCATAGAGTTCACCTTCCAAAGTGGCCATTTACACTCTAGACAAACTGATCTCTGTTGCCTGGAGGTCAGCTATAACAGCAGGAAATCTCCAGCCACCATCTGGAGGTTGGCCACTTTACTTCCAAGATTGGATGAGATCGGGTTAGCCTGGGCCATCCAGGTCAGGTCATTGCAGGATATAAAACAGTGTGGCATAAAACCACCAGGGAACAATGAATGCAATAGGACCGGATTAACAGAATTAGGGAACAAAGTTTGAATCTAGTGGCACCTTTAAGACCAGCAAAGTTTTATTCTGGGTATAAGCTTTCAAGTTCATGCACACTTCTTCAGGTACATTGAAACAGAAAGCCACTAGTGTGGAGCTTCATGAGGACAGGTTTTTTTTTTGGGGGGGACTTCAATGGAATATAATGCTTTCCAAAGTGGCCATTTTCTCCAGGTGAACCGTTGCCTGGAGATCAGTTGTAATAGTGGGAAATCTCCGGGCACTACCATGATAAGATAACGAAGGCCCTGGTCACACGGGCCAGATAACACGGTGGGGGGAGGGCGGTATGGCTTTTTGCACCGGTGCAATTTAACGCGCCAGAACGCAATCAGACGTGGCAGTGGCAAATCGGGGTTTTGTCGGCGCGCGTTTCCGGCGCACGTCAACACAGCGAGAGGAGCGCGCTTGAGCGATCACACGTAGGTATTCCGTTGACAGCCCGTAGCAAACCGTTTGCTAGTAGGCTTTCCTGGGTATTTTTTAACTCCGGATCTTCAGGCAGATGCTGTGGGTTGGCGATGGGTGTGCTACGCTTGCCAGATGTGTCCTTGTGATTTCGCCCGTATACTCCGCCTGACATTTGTGCCTCTCCCGCGGCAAATCCTCCGTGTGACCGGGGCCATGTTTAGGGGGAAATATATCTTCTTTAATTAACCATTAAAGTTGTTTCCTTTGAAATACGGTACAGCGCTCAATAGACCATTTCACTCAAGGTTTCATCAGATGAGACCTTACACTAGAAAATATACAAAAATACGTAAAATTTCTGCCCCCTTTAGTCTGAATGCACCCAAAACAGAAGTCAGAATACTTTTGTGACCATTTTTCTCCAGGTGAACTGACCTCTGTCAAATGGAGATTAGTTGTAATTGCAAGAGATCTCCAGCCACTACCTGGAGGTTGGCAGCCCTAGTTTCAATGTCTCTGAAGAAGCCTGTATGCACACAAAAGCTTGTACCTTGAATAAAACTTTGTTGGTCTTAAAGGTCCCGCTGGACTCAAACTTTGTTCTTCTGCTTCAGACCAACGGGCTACATACACCAGAATCAGGGAACAATGCAAACTATTTAAGGTATACTATAAATTAATACAATGTAAATCCAATGCAGTAAAAGCAGCTGATTCCCCACAATAATCAGTGCAGGGAACTACAGTCCTTTTCCATTAGAAAAGAGCTCTTTCTCCTGTTCAGTGCTCCCTCTAAGCTGTGGATTCTTGTGAGCAAAAATGCTGCATGTGAGTTACTGGCATTAAAGTTGTGAGCGGGTGATTTGGCTTCTGCATAAATTAGTTTGCCTCTGGAGCCATCCTTCCTGAGCTAAGACAAAAAATGTGTAAGCCAGAGTCTAAAAAAACTGCGAGCTAGCTCGCACTAGCTCAACTCAGAGGGAACACTGGTCCCATTGTCCTGCAGTTCCAGCCCCATCACAAAATTGCCCTCCTGAATATTATGGTTTTGCAGTCTGCTTAGTGACAGAAGCGTCGGAGCCTTCCTGACCTCCTCAGGCAAGCCCTTCCACAAAATGGGGATCTACCCCTGAAAAAAGTATGCATTTTCATTATTGAAAGAAGGCTCCCAACAGTATTATTCACACAAAACAAGCGATGGACGAATTCCTTTCTATGGGCATTTGAGCCTCTCAACGGGGGGAAACAAAGATGGCGCCAAAAGTAACCAAGAAGTCTTAATCTCCAGACAAAGAAGTCGCCTCTCTTTGTACACGTTAGCGGCTCTATAGAGGTAGCAACGTGTCGCTCTACCTCCTCATAGATCTATGGCACTTTAACGCGAAGGCAGACCGGAAGTGTGTGTCACTCTGGTATACTCCGCTACGCTTTATTCCCTCGGCAACTCTATGGTGCAAGTCGTCTCGGTCATGGCGACGCTCTATCATTGTCATCTCTATAGCAAAAACGTTTTTTTGTTTTTTAAACTTTACATTTAAAGAGAGCCTCCGGGAAGGTAAAGTTTAATGCTGGAAGCGCGTAAAGAACGGGGGCTGTTTTTGCTGCAGACGGAGATTTCGAACAGCACGTGGGAAAAGAAGGCGAAGCTGATGCTTGGAGCCGCCGGTGAGGCTTTTAATGTTATTTTATAGCCCCTGCGCCTTCAGCCAAAATCGCCGGCTCCCGGAGCAGGTTGCACCAATTCCTAAGGGATGCAATTATCCACTGAAATAGGCTGGGTGTGCTGGGAAGGGTGTCCGGATGCCGCCTTGTGTCCCTCCGACTTCAGGGGGGCGAGGGATGTGGGCAGGGTGGAGTGAGTTCAAGGGACTCCGAGCATCGATGGAGGAAAGCCGGCGACGGTGATTTGGAGGGGGGCGGTTCAATGGATGACTCGCTTGCTGTGCACGCAGAAGGTCTTGTCCCTGGTAGCTCCACTTAAATGGTTTTTCTCTGTCTCCAGAGGGGTGGCAGTAAGAATAAAGAGGTGTCTAGTGATGCTTTAAAGACTACTTTATTTGAGAACAGAGTCCAGTGACCAACGAAGTTTTATTCAGGGGATGGGGTGGGTGGGTTGCCAGATCCATGTTGGGCAACTCCTGGAGAATTGGGGGGCGGCGCCTGGGGAGGACAGCGGCCTCAGCGGGGTACAATGCCACAGAATCCACCCACCAAAGCATCCATTTTCTCCAGGGGAACTGATCTCTGTAGTCCGGAGATGAGCTGTAATTCCAGGGGGTCCCACCTGGAGGCTGGCATACCTATATTATCACACCTTATTCTTGCATAAGTTTTTTCTGGAGCCAGCACTCCCTTCATCAGATGCGCTTCTCTACCTGAAGATCGTTTCAAGGGGTTTGCCATGCTGATCTGCAGGTATCCGATGAAATGAGACTGGACTCCTGAAAGCTCGCATACCCTGAAATTATTGTTGGTCTCTAAGGTGCTACTGGATTCGAATCTAGCCCAAACCGCCAAGAGATCCACCGGTTTGTGTGGAGGTGGTCTCGGGTTCAGTCCCTGCTGGCTCTCCAGGTTAAAAAGGCTCCTGGGTGTTGGGAAAGAATGAAGGACCTTGCTCTGCCCAAGGCCCTGGGGAGCAGCTGCGAGTCAAAGTAGACTGTTGTGATGTGAAAGAGCTTGATTCGAATCCAGTAGCACCTTCTCCTGAGTGGGGTGTAAAAAGGGGCAGTGAGGGACAAAAAAGTACAAGGAGGCATATTGTAGTGGGGAGAGAGTCAGTTTGGTGTAGTGGTCAAGTGCGTGGACTCTAATCTGGGAGAACCGGGTTTGATTCCCCACTCCTCCACTTGCAGCTGCTGGATGACCTTGGGCAAGCCATAGTTCTGACAAGAGCTGTCCTTGAAAGGGCAGTTCTCTCAGAGCTCTCTCAGCCCCACCCACCGCATCATCAGATCTTGGAAGCTGAGCAGGGTCAGTCCTAGCTAGTACTTGGGTGAGAGACCACCAAAGAAGTGGCTGCACAGAGGCAGGCAGTGGCAAACCACCTTCTCTTGCCTTGGAAACCCTATGGGGTCATTGTAAGTCAGGTGTGACTTGACGGCACTTTCCATCGAGGGTCACAATGGAGCAGGTGTGGCTCCAGGAACAACCTGAGAGTCCCAAGCCACAGAATGAAGGCTTACTAGGCTAACTTACCTCACAGGGTTGCGGTGAGGACAAAATGGGGGGGAGGAAAATGCAAGCCCTTCACACCTCACAGGGTTGCGGTGAGGACAAAATTGGGGGGAGGAAAACGCAGGCCCACAGAGGAAGGACAGGATAAAACTGCTGGGTATCTAGGTAGACAGAACATGCCCACCACTATCTCGGGGGCCCTTGGCCTCCTGGTAGCAGATGTGCTGGAATGACTGGCTATGTGAGTGTGAGGCAACCATGTCCTCTGCCAGGATTTGCTAAATTCTTCCCCAGAATTCCTCACGGCTCCTGTTTTATGCCTCCTTCCTGGCTTCCATTTTTACACCCCATTTCCCTTAATGCCGTGGCATTTGTGGACGCCACTGTGGGGAACCCTATCACAGAGCTTCTGCTAAATCCTAAAGCAGCATGATGTCACTGGGCTTGGCCCATAATTATGCCGTTGCCATGATGGTGATTTTTAGTATTATTTTTACTCCTGCCAGCCTACCAAATGGCAGCAGGAAGTTGTAAGAACACAAGAAGAGCCCTGCTGGATCAGACTGGTAGCTCCACCAGCATCCTGTCCCACACAGTGGCTGACTAGGTCCTCTGGAGGGCCAACAACAGGGCATAGAGGCTGAGGCCTTCTGTTGATGTAGCCTCCTGGCTCTGGGATTCAGAGGATTAATGCCTCTGAATGGGCAGGTTCCCCTCAGCCACCATGGCTAGTTGTCACTGATAGACCTATCCTCCATGAATCTACCCACATTTTAGTCACTTTCTGTTTAAAGTAGTATTTCCTTCTGTTCATCCTGAACCTACTGTCCATCAATTTCATTGGATGCCCTCAAGTTCTAGTATTTTGGGAGAGGGAGAAAAAATTGTCATCTCTCTCTGCTTCATGCATAATTTTATAAACCTCTAATGTCCCCACTTAGTCATCTCTTTTCTAAACTGAAAAGTCCCAGACTCTTCAGCCTTTCCTCATAGGGAAGGTGCTCCAACCCCCTAATCATTGCCAGCTATAGTGGGCAACCTGGCAGGCCTAACTCTTCCGAATTGTTTAACCATTAGGGGCTGATGGCAGACAAGCACACACAGAAGCAGATCCTGGAGAAGTTCCTGGCCGCCCTTCCCCAGAAAATGCAGTCCTGGCTCAGGAAGTGTGGCCCTGAGATGTATGACCAGGCAGTAGCCCTGGCAGAAGGCTTTCTGTTCAAGCAACAGCAAGAGGAGAGGAAGCAGGTGAGAATGCATTGTCCTTATGGTTCCAAGAGTTACTGAGTGTGCATGAGAATAGCCTTCAGTTGATGGCCACATGCTGCAAAGGTAGGTTCAGAACAATGCTTCTGTGTATTCCACTAATACCCAGGGCTATTTTTGGGCAGGGACGCACAGGAACGGAGTTCCGGCTGGCTCCTGAGTTGGCCACGCCCAGCAGGAACTCATTAACATAATAGGCCACACCTAACAGCAGACACTCATTAGGATTGGCTACATTAGGGGTGTGTGGCCTAACATGCAAAGACGTTCCTGCTACAAAAAAAGCCCAGGGTTTTGACAACAAAGTAAACAGAATAAGAAGCAAAAGTTGGGTGTGGTTGGATGACCACACTTCTGGTAACATTTGGGGTGTGGCCTAATATGCTAATGGGTTTCTGCTGTTGGGTGTGGCCTATTATGCTAATGAGTTCCTGCTGGGCTTTTTCTTCAAAAAAAGCCCTGCTAATACCCAGTGTGATTCCCAAGGTTGGCACCCATATGTTTTCTGATGTCCACTGGCTCCTTCCCCGAGGCATCGCTCCCTAAAGCAATGAGCCAACCTAGCTTTTCTCCACCTTACTGGAGAAGGAGGTGTCTCACAAGAGCCACTTCCCATGTCTCCATGGCCACCATTTTGTTGTGGTGCCTGCTACCTGTTCTCAGAATTCCAGAAGTGTCTACAGGCTCAGCGAGGCTGAGGACCACGGTTATGTCCAGCTTTCTGCCAGTCAGGCCTGGTTCTGGATTCCATCACATTGAATATCAAGCTGTCACGTACCAGGAGCCAACACGTTAAGAGGTTCTTGCCAAGCTTTTAATGGCCTCTGAAGAGCTTTCAGTGTCATCTGGTGGTCTTCATAACTTTTGATTTCTAGTAGTAATGGCTCATTTGGTTAAGTGGGAAGTCTGAGTTGAAATTTGACGGTTTTGTGGATTGGAGTTTTATTTTTTAAGATGAAATGAAACGGGAGCACCTTAAAGATCAGCCACGTTCATTCTGGCATAAGCTTTTCCTAGTTGGAGTTCACTTCATCAGATGCATTTGGGATGTATATCACCTAGGTGTCTGAAGACATGAGCACTCACTCATGAATCATAGAATAGAATCATAGAGTTGGAAGGTACCTCTGGGGTCATCTAGTCCACCCCCCTGCACAATGCAGGAAATTCACAAATACCTCCCCCCCATATCCCCAGTGACTGCTGTTCCACGCCCAGAAGATGGCAAAAAAAAAAAAAAAAAAACCTCCAGGATCCCTAGCCAAAGTTGCCTGGAGAAAATTTTTCCTGACCCCAAAGTGTCGATCAGCATTTCCCTGGACATGTAAGGAAGGGCCACAAGAACTAAGCACTGATGCAACCCTTCCCGCCCTCCCTCTCATGATCTGCCTAAGTTCACAGAATCAGCATTGCTGTCAGATGACCATCTAGCCTCTGCTTGAAAACCTCCACAGAAGGAGAGCCCACCACCTCCCGAGGGAGCCTGTTCCTCTGAGGAACCACTCGAACTGTCAGGAAGTTCTTCCTAATGTTTAGCCGAAAACTCCTCTGATTTAATTTCAACCTGTTGGTTCTGGTCCGACCTTCTGGGGCAACAGAAAACAACTCCGCACCATCCTCTGTATGACAGCCCTTCAGGTACTTGAAGATGGTTATCGTGTCACCTCTCCATATGAAAGCTTAGGCTGGAATAAATTTGAGTAGGCCTTCATGGCCTTGACCTGGATGGCCTGGGCTAGCCTGATCTTGTCAGATTGTGGCTGCTAAGCAGGGTTGGCCCTGGTTGGTACTTGGATGGGAGACCAGCAGCAGGGAAGCCCAGGGTCTCTGTGCAGAGGTGGGCAATGGCAAATTGCCTCTGTTTTTCCTTTGCCCTCAAAACCCTATGGGGTCGCCATAAGTCAGCTGCCACTTGCCGGCA
The DNA here is from genome assembly GCF_001447785.1 of Gekko japonicus. Classification (NCBI taxonomy): domain Eukaryota; kingdom Metazoa; phylum Chordata; class Lepidosauria; order Squamata; family Gekkonidae; genus Gekko; species Gekko japonicus. Next base: position 131,329 of record NW_015161507.1, read on the forward strand.
CTTTCCGCCACCATTAGGGCTGCCAAGTGGGGGCGGGTGGCGGGTAAACCCCCGCTTTGGAGGCCCGATTTCCGCCGCCATGGAATCGGGCCCCGGGGGGAACTCCGCCCCCCGAAGCGCAGCGTGGCTGCGTCACCGGAGGTGACACAACCATGTCGATCACGTTGGGGGCATGGCCCTGATCGTCGGAGGGAAAACTCAACGTGATGGACGTCGCGCGTCACTTCCGGTGGCGTGCTTGCGGCACGTGCTTACCACCGGACGGCTCCCGGAGCCCGGCGAGGCTCCCCCGCCAGTAAGAAATTTAGACTTGGCAACCCTAGCCACCATCAATCTTTAAGGTGCCACTGGACTTCTGTTATGTTTTGTTGCTACAAACATGGCTGCCCATCTGGAATTATTCTATAACTGATCGATTGTTTCTATTGGCTGTGGTGTCTATGATTTGGTGAACCCCCTTAATTGTTTTTCTCACATAAAAGTAGTCCATAGATGTGATAAATAAAATAAACAGTCTGATGTGGTAAAAAAGTGTGGTTGTTTTCTCCTGAACAGGGGCCTGTGACCTTTGAAGAGGTGGCTGTGCATTTCTCTGGGGAAGAATGGGCTCTGTTGGATCCGGGCCAGAGAGCTCTCTACAGAGACGTTATGGTAGAGAATTATGGGAATGTGGCCTCTCTAGGTAAGGGTCTCCTTCCCCTGCGTGGTCTGGCTGTGGGAGGCCTACCATGCCTCTCCTCGGGTTTTTTTTAATCATTCCACTGAAGAGCTATTGACAATGAAATGGGATGAAAATGGGTTTTCAAGTAATGATGGCTGGGTCAGGGACCAATGCAAATTTCTCCACAGTTTGGTTTTTAAGTCTTAGTCTTCACGGTCAACTCAAAGTGAAATGCCTGTGTTAAGTTTTTTAAAAACTCAACTTCAGCTAACCTCTTTGAAAACTTGGCTTTTAAAAAATTAGGTCAGGGCAAGTTGGTCTGTAGCTAAGAACTGCATATCAAATGAATTCCCAAAACCTGACGCAGGCCTAACCAAGGATCAAATAGCTCCCCCCGCCCCCAACTAGACTGTTCTGGTAATAAAAAATCCCCTCCGGGGGGCTAAAAAAAAAAAAGATTGTTCTGGTAATCAGTGTCCCTTGAATTATGTGTATAACCTTGTTAGAGCTTTCTGAGTCTGTGTGTGTGGGGGATCGTAACCATTTTGTGGTACACTTTACTTGCATTCTGACCTCACATTTAACCTTGGTTGAAGTAAAATGTCTGTGACCCCCCCCCCCCCCCTGCCCATTGCTGGCTTGTATGTGCCTTTTCCCTTCTCTCTTCTCTTTTCACACATCCAATTATTTGTCATGGCAGGGATGCTATTGGAAAATGAAAGAACCTCCCCCTTTCCTTCCCGAGTCTCTCCTATCTTTTCTGCAATCTCCCCCAAATCTGTGATGTTTTGGGAAAGGTCACAGCAAAACCGGGATGGTCAGCATACAGATGGGATATTCCAGGTTCTCCTGGTCCCACCCACATCGGTTTCTATTTTTTCCTGCCCCGTCTACACAATGGCCATTTCCCTCCCCCCCTGCCGTGGGGAGGTGCCTTTGCCCTCAGGTGGTACTTGAAGGGGGGCAACGGCCACTGCAGGGCTGGGGCAGGGGATCTGCAGAGAAACTCATTGTGTGGAAGCCCCATGTCAGTGTGTTGCATCAGCAGCCACAGCAATAATGGAAGAACCACAGGAGAGTGCCTCCATGTGGACAGGGCCAGAGTTGAACCCTTCTGAGACTCTTGAAGTCAGTGGGCTTAGAAGGGCTTGACTTTGTTTAGGATTGCTCTGCAAAAGTCCCATTTTAGTCCGCAGGGTCAAAGCGATGGTATTCCCAGTAGTCATATATGGCTGCGAGAGTTGGACCATAAGGAATGCAGAGCACCGAAGAATAGATGCTTTCATATTATGGTGCTGGAGGACTAGAGATGTGAAGGCCCGGGAAAAAAACTGAAAAATTCGGAAAAGAACTGTTTTTCGCCCGTTTTTTTCCTGAAGCTTTTTTGTTTTTTTCCGAAAAATTGGAAAAATTGAAAAAAGAAAAGAAAAAAATTGATTATGGAACATTTTATTTTATCATGATGAATAAAATATTTTAAGACAAGGTGTTCAAATATTTTTCAAATCATTTCTAATATATATATATATATGGTATCAGATTGATCTAATTTCTGTCCACTGAGGACAAGCAAGTCCTAGGTTACAAACTGAACTCTCCAATGCAAGAACAAGATGCATTTCTTCCTTTAGGAGGTGCGATTGGCAGAAGAAAATAAAAAAGTTTCAGTTTTGTTTTTGCGTGTGGGCGGGTATTCTGTTTGTAATAATTGTTTGGACACACTATATTTTTAATATGCTAGTTGTGATAATTTCATGCCAAGTAAAAATGTCCATAGTCATATTTTATGTTCCTAAAGTAACAGAATGACTTTCAATCTAGAAAAGACAAAAGAAGTGCTAATGTAGCATTTTTTTCAATTTTTCCGAATTTTTCCATTTCCCCCCGAAAAAAAACGGGTTTTTCCCCGAGCTTCAAAATTTCCAGAAATTTTACATCTCTATGGAGGAGACTCTTGAGAGTCCCCTGGACTGCCAGGAGCTCAAATCAGTCAATCCTAAAGGAAATATCAACCCTGACTGTTCCCTGGAAGGCCAGACACTGAAGCTCAAATACTTTGGCCACCAAATGAGGAGGGAGGCCTCACTGGAGAAGACCCTGATGCTGGGAAAGGTTGAAGGTCAAAGAAGAATAAATTTTAAGAAACATATAAAGCTCAAAAGACACAGTGAACTTAACCCTTCCCATGCCTGTCACTGATATCTTCCTTTCCTAACTGCCTCACTACAAAAACCCACCAACCTAGCCTCAGTTTGTTTTTTGCCATCAGGTTGTAGCTGACTTGATGCAGCCCCCCCTTAGGATTTTCAAGGCAAGGAGGTGCCCACCCTGCTTAGCTTCCAAGACCTGACAGCATAGGGCTAGCCTGGGCTCTCCAGGTCAGGGCAGGCATCTTGCTGAGCCCTGCCTCGAAAGATCTAAACCTGCACGTGAGTACGCACACACTTCCCCTTGGTGGGTTTGTCAACCTCCACGTGGAGCTTGGATTTCTCCCAGCACTGAAACTGATTTCCAGATGTAGATATCCGTTCCCCTGGCAATGGCATCTTTGGAGGGATAAATCTATGGCATCACAACTCTGCTGACCTCCTTCCCCAAACTCTGCTCTCTCGAGGCCCCAGGAATTTCCCAACCCGGAATCGCACCCACCCCCCCCAGCCATGGTTTTGATCCGGAGCCTGCTAAAGTTGCCCTGGGGACCCAGTCATTCTGCCTCCAGAGCATGGGAACGTCCCGGCTCAGATGGAATCCATTTTGAAGCCAGGTGGACTTTAGCCAATAGAAAATAAGGGAGTTTGTGACACTCCTTCTGAGATGGATGTAGCGGACAGCGTGGGTCAACAAGACTTTGGAGTGCTTCGTCTTGGAAAACGCCGCAACTGCAGAAATTGAAAATAAGGATTCACCTGTTCTGAAGGCACTTTGTTCTCTAAGCACCATCAGATCTTGGGATTAATATATAAATTGTGATGAAGGAACGCAAACAATTTTAAAACTTTGGGCCCATTTTAAAATGCCTTTTGCTATTATTTGCAGGAGATCAACGTAAGAGGGCTCAATAAAAGACCACCCACCTGGATAAAAGAGAGGGAAGTCTGAAAGGACAATCCCAGAGTAACTCTGCACTGCCATCCAGTGGCTCGATATATGTATGCAGTCAGAAAACGTTACTTTTAATAAAAAATTGGCTAGTGGAGTGATTTTGTAATAACCAAAATAGCTTGAAATGAAGAAATCTTTGGATGTAGATCTACAGAGCCTTAGAAGTGTTTTTTTTCCACCAAGGGTTTTCCTTAAGACGCAAAAGATATGGAATTTTTTGAGCGCTTGGAAGCTGAAGAAGACCAAAAAGCTCGCTATAATCTGTACTGATATTCTGCTAACTGAATGAAAGGCTTGCCTGGCATGATAATAAAACAGACAGCACAGCCTTGGGGAGCTGTTGATTCCTAGGAGGGCCTGCAAAGCCCATTCCAGGTCCCAGAATTCCTTTGAGCGGAACATCACAGAAGACCCCCTCCAGGCAGGGAAGTTGAAGGAAAGATTGCCCCCAGGGACTCTTTCACTGAATGGGTACCTGAAGATACCCCAAACAGAAGAGGGGTGCTGAGGATGAAAAGGGGTACAAGAGACTGGGAGTCAGGCTGACCCCTGCTACCCCAAGAGGCAAGGAGTCCCCGATAGCAGAAGAGGAGAAGAACCACGATGAGGGATCCGCTCAGGCTTGGAAAGTGGGAAAAGATTCACAGGAAAAAGTCGCCTCACTTCACATGAAATAATTTGCACACAGGATAAACCATAGAAATCCTAAATGTGTGGGGAAACGTTTCACTCCATGAAATATATGCTGATTTCTCATCAAAGCATTTATGCATAGGGGCAAAAAACCCCATATAAATGCCTGGAGTGTGGAACAAACAGCCATAAGACAACACTGGATTAGGAACATTTTCTTGCTCACGGGCCTCGCCTGGCTTTCTCTTTTTGTTTAACCGTTGACTGTCTTTTTTCCAACTGTCTTTTTCACTGTTGAAATGCTCTCTTTAAGAGTTAACCCAAGAGAAGGTGCTGTCCTAGAGAGGCAAATGGGGGAGGGGACCTAGGAAAGCGACTTCCTGTTTGCCTCCCCTACTTGAAGCCACCTCTGAGTCTCCTGGGCTGCTGTCTGATTGGCTGGGAGGCATTTGGTGGACTCAAAGAGGCTTCGGGGGAGTGCTGAACAAAGTCTGAATCCAGTGGCAGCTTTAAGACCAACAGAGTTTTATTCATGGTATAAGCTTTCATGAGCACACACACTTCCTTAGAGGAGGAAGGGCTGTAAACACAGGATGGAAAGTAGAGACAAAGGAATTGGGTAAGCAGGGGATGAGAGAGCCCCTCCCCCCCAGTTCTCCCCTGAGATCCCGACTCCTGCATCAGCAGGAGTCTCTTGGCTTCTTTGTGCAGAGCAACAAGGCCTCTCCAAAGGTGTGAGGTGTAGCAGCCCAAACTGGACCCTTTGAAGGTTGGTTGGGACTCAGGTGGCTTCCAGCTGCATAGGGGCACGTTGAGGAAGGGGGGGGCTAGGGGGAGATTTTGGTTGGGGAAAGAAGGAGGGAGCAGACGCAGGAGGGGTGGAAGTGATGGGGGATTGAATGGGGTGTATTTATTTAAAACATTTTTATGCCACCTTTTCATCTGATCAGGGTCCCCAAGGCGGGGCACATGCAAAAACGTTAAAACATTTGAATAATTACAAACATTAAAAACAATACAATAATTCAAATAAAAACAAATAAAACAAACAACACCAGAACCAGGGAGAAGGGTCAGTTACAGTTATTAGGCATATACCAGATGAAACAGGAAAAAGTATCCACCTGCTGGCCAAACACAGAGATAGAGGAGTTCCGAAGTTTTCATGCCATGGCTGAGAGAGCCCTTTTTCGGGTCACCAGCCATCTAGCCTCAGATGGTGTGGGGCAACCAAAGGAGTGTTGGGTGTTACAAGATAAAACACTGTTCAGTATTTACTGGGTTAATGATGTTTGTTAAGTTACATGTTTGTTTATAACCAATCAGTTTAGAGAGTTAGAAAGCCCGGTAACTTCAGATCTAGTTTGTTGTTCTGATTGGAGACCAAAGTGCCAAGTATTAGCATTTTATGGTTCTTTGTCCTGAGCAAGAAGAAGTTAGTCTTCACTCTCTTCTGCCATGTTCTGTCTAGCTGTAAGGATGTAGGAATATTAGCTCTTTGTTATTTTACATCCCGTGTACCTTTTCCCCATGCTAGGTTGTAGTAAATGTTTATATTTAAACACACCATGGACTCTGCCTCTTTAATACTCTGCTGATTACTCTGCTGATTCATTTTAAAATTAAATAATAACCCAACAGGTTATGGTAGCCCAGGCTATGCTTTCCTAGCCGCGTGCATGGTGGGGGGCAACCAAAGGAGGGTCTCCGAGAATGACTGGAGTGAACCGGTAGGTTCATATGAGAGAAGATGGTCCTGGAAGTAGGTTAATCCCAGGCTGTAGAAGGTCAATACCAGCACCTTGGACTGAGCCTGGAAGCAAATTGAAAGCCAGTGTAGACGGAAAAAGACTGTTCCATCTGCAATCTTTTGGGGGGTGGGGAGGGAGAAATGCATGGGCAGCAGTAAAAACGGCTTCCCAGCCTCTTTCTTGTTCTCCCTTCCAGGCAGCAGTGAAAGGACACCCTTGACGCCTTCTCCACCGTTTCCTTTGTCCGGTGAAGGGAAAAGAGCTGCCATGGAGCCATCTCAGGTACGGGGTGGGGTGTGTGTGTCACTGGGGAGATGGGCAGAGGCTGGCAGGATTGCCTCCTTCACAGAGGATCAGGCATCTTGCACTTGGTTCTGGAGGATATCAAGGCTGCTCTCTAGGAAGAAGAGGAAATTGTCACACCCGGTGTGGGATTGTGAAGTCTGCAAAAATGTAAACACTGCATAGCACAGTAGCATTTAATTGTATCGATTTAAAACCCAAACCACATCCTGCAGATTGAACACTAGATATATGGTATCAACATAACTGCAGAAGATGAATACCAGATGCTGTGCATGAAGACAAATATGAACTAAAGAAGCAATCATTCCTTATGGAAAGAGCAAAATAATTTTCAGTTTCGTGTAACCCTTCCCCCCCCAAGTGGCCAGGGGCCACTTCCTCATTGGGGTCTCCCCATCACCCACATCTCCAGCACAGAGAACTCTACAACCAGGAATGGCAGGGATGTCATTTTACCTAATCCTGACTTGGATGGGTACTCAAAGGTTGGCTGAGAGAAAATTAAGAGAAATGTATTAAACAAAATATATGTGTTTATTACAAAGTGCACGATAACTCTGCTTTAAAAGCATAGGCACATTCTACCCTAGAAGCAGTGAATATTTGAACTAAGAAGTCCTGAATCTTTATAACATGATGCAATCCAATATTGTCTCATGTCAACCTTGAACCACATCAAAACAAGACCAAACATGTTCCAGCCTTCGCCCCGTCCTCAGTGGTCACATTATTGTATCCATGCACACAATGACATATAAACGTGTGTTAGTGCCAAGGGAAGTTTATTATAAGACATTTCAAATATTCTGTGTGGCATAAGAACTAGGTAGCATGGAAGGTTTTCTTAAACTTTTCAGCACACACATCCAGGGAATTCGGATTCAGTAACTCCTTCTAATCATGGCTATCAAAATCCTCAGTGTGTGTGTGTTAGGGATAGGCATGAACTGGGGAAACCAAGGTGCATGAAGGTTCGTGGAGTTGCACGAAGCTTCACGAGCCTCCTTGTTTACTCCACTGGTTCGTTTTGTGAGGTTCGTGATGCAATAGAGCAGGCCCCCCTGTGGGCTACAGACACCAAACTTACAGTGAGTCTCCAGCTGGTTCTCGTCTACCTGCCCTCTAAGTTCAGTGAGGATTGAATTTACGGGGTCCAAGTTATGCCCCCCCCAAGAAGGTGCCCCCCCGGAAAGTGCTTTCTGGGGAAATGACAGGCAGAGGTTCTGGAGTGTATAGAATGTGCCCTGTGTTAAGGTAGAGACATCCAACTCGCAGGGGACTTCCCCCTGATGCTCCTCTACTTACCCCCCCCAAGTTATGTGCAGATTGAACGTTGAGGGTCTGAGTTATTGCCCCCCAAAGAAGACACCCCCAGGAAAGTGCTTTTGCAGGAAATGTCAGGCACAGGTTCAAAAGTGTATAGAATGGACCCCTTGCAAGCTACATGCACCCAATGCACAGGGAACCTCACCCTGCTACCTACTCCTCTACAATCTCTTCAGGTTGGAGGCGGATTATATTTCTGGAGTCCCAGTTACCTACCCCAAAAAAGTTCTCCCCAGTACTCTCTGGAAAAGACAGCTGCAGTTACAGGAGTCTATGGAAAACAAAATTTGAGTCCAGTGGCACTTTTAAGACCAATAATTTTTTTTCGAGGTATAAGCTTTCATGTGCAAGCACACACGGGCTTATACCATGTATAAAATTTTGTTGGTCTTAAAGGAGTCTATAGAAGAGCTCAGGAAGAAGCCAGTGACACCAAACTCACAGGGAAACTTTACCTGGGCAGACGCCCTCCCCAGCCAGACACTGGAAACAAGGCAAACATCCCCCCCCAAGTCTCGAAAGGCAGGTTCTGAAGGACAGAAAGGCAGACATCCCCCAGAGTTTCAACAGGGGATCCGCAAAGTAACCTCACGGCAGCTTGGCAGGCACCCTAGACCCACAACAGAAGGGAATGTAATAAAAGGAATGACGGGATTGCCCATTGGAAACAATGGGACAGGCTTGAAGGCCCATTAGAGATAATGGGAGTCAAGCATGCGTGTTCCATGCTTGCCGGGTAACCTTTTCCCTACCTCACGAAGCTGTTGTGAAGGTAAAGTTTCCTTGTCAGAGTGTGGATTTGAATCTGGGTCTCCCAGAGCCTAGCCTGACATTCTCCCTCTGATGTGGAGGACATCCTGTGTGGGTGATTCCCATCCATCTTCAAGGGAGGCAGGAACTTACTAAGAACTTCCTGTTTCCTGTGGTGGGAGTCACCCCTACTCCAGTTCGTTTCCTGCCTCAAGAGGGAGAGCAGCTAGTTTAGGCTTTGCCTGCACTGATCTTGCCTTTGTCCTTTCTAACCTTTGTTCTTCCCTTCTTTTCCCCTTTAGGTATCTCAACCTCCTTTAGGCATTTCATCCTCCTTTGATCTTAAATCCTTGGTTCTTCCTTTCCAAAAAAAAAAAAAACAACAACCCCCCCCCTCTCCTTCTCCCATTTCGAAGCCTGAGCTCCGCTCCAGGTTTTTCCTCCTGCCGCATCTCTCCTCCTCCTATTTCGAAGCCTGAGCTCCGCTACAGGTTTTCTCTTCTGCCGCTGAGCCGCGGAAGCCGAGCAAACACTCCGTGAGCCATGGAAAGGGCCGCGGAAGACGACGGCTTCCTTATCCTCCCGGGAGCAAAGACGAAGACCGCGAAAGGCAAGCGCGCGGCCGCGAATGCCTACGGAGAGCCGCCGATGACCCGAAGCGCGAAGAGAGACGCGAGAGGAGCCTCGGCCTCGGGGGTCGCGGCGGCCATTTTGAAGGCGCCTTTGTCTGGCGCGATCGGCTCGGGGGGCGCTTCGACTGGCCGATCCCCACCGAAATCGCCCGCTAAGGCACATGGGCGACTCTTGGGCTCTGCTGCGGCACACGAGCACATCCCCGGCCCGGCTACGGCCCATGGGCACCTAAAGGGCTCCGCCACGGCAACCAGCCACCGGGATGCCGGGACCTCGACGCATGGTGGAAGCGGAGAGGAGGAGGAGGAGGAGGAGGATGACGGCGCCGAGGACGTGGACGGGACCGAAGGAACCAGGACTGGTGATGTACCCCCCCGCGGCCCCCCCTCCCTAACCCCAGAGGCCATGGAATTTTTGCGCCAAACCATAAGGGCAGAGATGGGTCGGGAAAAAGGGGGCAAAAAGAGACCTAGGCTTCCTTCCCCAGACCCCAACTGGCCAACACGCCCCGCCCCCCGGCCGCCTAAGGCACCGAGGAATAGCCACAGGCCACATGTGGTCCTCCAGGACCGGGAAGAGGGGGAATACAGTCCACAGGACTCCAGTGTAGAAGGGGAGGAGGAGGACGAAGATGAAGAGGAATTTTCCTCAGGGGAGGAGGGGGAGAAGGCCCCGAGACCGCCTCCACAAGATCAGTCACACCGCTTCTTCCAGGCGGAGGACTTCCCATATCTCCTATCCAAAACCTTATCCGCCTTGCATATTCAAAATGCCAGAAGCGCACCACTGGACACTAAGGACGGGGTAGACGAGGGGGAGGGGGATGAGGTAACAGCCGAATTTTTTCCACCTGTGGATTACTCCGAGCTAGCCTTCCCCTTTCCGGCCTTTTACGTAAGAAAAATCAAATCTGAATGGGAGAGACCCATGTCCTATAGATCATACCCCGCATCACTTAAGAAGCTATACCCCACCACCTCCGCAGCGTCTAAGATGCTCAAGCTGCCAACGGTTGACGCACCAGTGGCAGCCCTCCACTCATCTAACCTGGTGTCGGAGGAAGGTCAGGGAAACCCCCGCAATGGCATGGATAAGAAAGCTGAGCTAATTCTTAAGAAGGCCCACGAGGCAACCGCAATGGCCATTAAATCCTCGGCGGCGGCATCCACAGTCTCAAGGGCGGCTATAGTCTGGATGCGCAAACTGATCCAGTTATTACCAGAGAATGACGCCAGACTGATGGAGGGGGCTTCTAGGGTACTAAAAGCCATTTCCTATACAGCAGACGCCACCCTGGACTCAATGGTTTTCTCATCGCAAGCAGAGTGTGGATTTGAATCTGGGTCTCCCAGAGCCTAGCCTGACATTCTGACTACTACACCACACATTTTGATTCCTCCTCCCCATCCCCAGTACAGCAGTTCTGGGAATGGGAATATGTTGATTCCCCTATGACACTCTAGGGGAATCTTCCCCACAGTAGTTCAAGACCCTCCCATTCTGACTACTACACCACACATTTTGATTCCTCCTCCCCATCCCCAGTACAGCAGTTCTGGGAATGGGAATATGTTGATTCCCCTATGACACTCTAGGGGAATCTTCCCCACAGTAGTTCAAGACCCTCCTTGGGCAGATCTGGTAACTTGGGGCAGCAGAAAGCACACCTTACAATACAAGTTGGGGGCTTCTTTAGTGGACAGGCAGCGGCAGCTTCCTTGTAATCTTGGTGTCATTTGGTTGAAAGGCAGCCACTCCGGCACCCCTACCCTCCCAAAAAAGTCCCCACGGGGAATAATGGAACCAGAATAATTCCAGAATTCTGGAGAAAACCGAATCTGAATCCTGCAATGATATCAGGGAACTTGAATACCATTGAATACTGGTATTAATGCCCAAAATCTGTGCTGAAAAATACCGTGCTTTTTTTTCCAGCTGCACATCCGTAATGCCTGGGATCTGCCTCCCCATTGACCAAGGAAACCTTTTAAAAGTAGATAAAACATACCAGGGAGCATTAAAATGCTGGCCCTGGGTAGTGCTGAATATTTTTGGGAAATCTATGGGACCCAGATAACCGGCATTTCAGAGAATCCCAAACACCCTCCAGTTACCCAAATATACCCAGGAATACCAATAAGGTACCAGATATATCTGAGCACACATCCCTATCAACTGTACACCGGCCCTTGGTCTGAAGACGCATGCTTTAGCTAGTCTGGAAGAAAATTCAACATGAAATGAACATTAAACCTGGCACCAGTTCAGTCTAGGAATAAAGGATGTGTTGATGCTTATTTGATTTTTCTGCGGTTGTAATTCAACTGTACTCTTCCTCTTTGGAGTCTGTAGAATTCAGGCATGGATATTCTTGTTTCTAAAACTGGACCTGTTTGGTCTCTGTACCCATAAATCGTCTCCTGCCTTGGCCTGCCTTCCAACAGCATAAGCAAGGAGTGCCTGCTTAGTTTCTCCATGCAGCAGATAAATCTAAAGGGCTCAGACTGAGAGATGGCCATTCCCTTAGGCATTTCCCGGGCTGCAGCTGTTAAAGGAGTCAAGTCCTGCTGTTCCTGGCTGTCAAGCCCTGCTTCTGAGGCCACGTCGGGGGCAGGCATGACAAAGCCTGCCTCAGTCTCCAGCACTTGTGCCCTTTCTTGGGGGAGAGACTCCATGAGAGCCCCCTCCTCGCTTTGCTCTGCCGAGCCACCAACTTTGCGCAGAGTTGGTGGCACTGGCTGCTCTCCCAAGAGAAGCTTTGCACTGATGCACACAAACGCCCACCCCTCTGGACGGCTCTTTGGCCAAACAATATCCTTTCATGCTTCCAAGAGGGCTGAGGGCTCCGGACGTTTGACACGAGAAAGTCCCAGTGAACACCTTGAAATTTGCCGCCGCCGCCGCCAATGCATGCATAAAATAGATCGGGCTGCAGAAAAAATAAAGGAACAATGATTGGCTGCTGGTGTTGGGCCTCCCATTTTTAAAAGTCCTTCTTCTTCTTCCAGGGCGGGGTGTCATTTGGAGAGGTGGCTGTGTATTTCACCCAGGGGGAGTGGATCCTGCTGAGCTCAGGCCAGAGAGCTCTGTACAAGGAAGTCATGTTGGAGAATTTCAGGAACGTGGCCTCCCTGGGTAAGGATTCTCTTCTCCGTGGCCACCATGCTCTGAAGAGTGGGTGCTTCCACTTCTCGGTCCACTGTAAGGACATCATTAATGAGGAATGTTATGGTCAGGCCCATTGACTATCCTTTGCCCTCCTTATACAGTTCTGGGAAGGGTTCGGGGTTCTCATCGCAGAGAAGGGACCCCTGACTAGTGGTCCTGTGCCTGAGCATCAGAAGAGGTGGGTGTCCAGTGAGACTTCATTTGGCAAGGGAGGGTGCTCCCCTCCTGTCTGGAAAGAGGGTCAGAGCTCTGAAGCAGGAGAGGGAGGAGGGATGAACATAGAGGTAAGGTGTGGGGAAGAAAAGTAGAAGGGGAGAAAGCAGGACATACTCTACCTTTCTTAGAAAAAGTGTCTTAAAATGGTGGGGAAATGTCCAGGGAAGAAAACCACCTGAAAAGCAGAGGTCTTGGGGAGACCGTCGTATACTTTTCTCCTTGACTATTACAAAGAGGAGGTATGAAGGGTCTCTTGTGGGGGACCTGAGTGACAAATGCCCATTGGCCAGAGCCCCTCATGGAGTGGATGGGATGATTGTCAGCCCTGTGGAAATCTTAACGAGGAAGGAGATGATCAAGTATTTGATGAGGCCAGTCTGAATTGTTGGGGACATCTTTGAGAGGCATAGAATGCCTCGTCATTGTCCTGTTATGGACCAAACACTGACCATCAGTAATAACTGTGATGCATTTTGGGAGTGGGGCCCTGGAGCTCCACATCATAGCTGCCTCAATAGAGGAGTGGAAGTGTTCTGCCTGTTGTGATGCCAATTTATTGCATCTGGGTTGATAGAAGATAGAGTCAAACATCTCTCTGGCTTTGGAGGGTCCTGGAATCCAAGGAAGTTTTAAAGCATTGTACCCTGTGGGGGGACTCTTGGGGTAAGAACACCCCTGGTTTCCCTTCTGTTTCTTAGTTTCTTAGTTCCCATCTGGGCAAGCAGCAGGTCCCTATCTGACAAAGCCAGACAGATTAGCTGTGGTCTAGCTGCCACAGTTGTGGAGGAACAGAGTCAAGGTGGCCTTGGACTATTTGTTCGCACAGGGAAGAGCCCTAATTGTTGTTTTGTTTCCTCCTCAAAAAAGGACCTGCGGTTGGCAAACCTGACTTCATATCCTGGCTGGAGAAAGAGGAAGAGCTCTTTCTCCATGACTCTGACAAAAAGGAGAGATTGACAGGTATGTGCCCAGGTCCGTAATGGGACTCTCCGAGAGCTCTGGGGTTCCTTCGAAGAGCTAGTGGGTTTCTATCAAGTTTTTCCAGCCTAGGGGGCGGACCTCTCTGGGCAGTGGCTGCAGGAGGGGGCGAACGAAGGGCCGCAGAAGGGCTGGCTGAGCTGATCGCGAACTGGCCGCCTCCCTTCCCCACAGCTAGTTCCTTCGACCTTCCCAGTCCCTCTTGCAGCATCCTCGCAGCTGGCTTTGGACCCTGCGCCTACAAGTTGCTGTGCACGGCATCGCCCACGCCCCCCGACCCCTGTCAAAAGACATTCCCCCCTTCCCTTTCGCTGCATCCCCACCGCGTGGCCGGGACAACTCCCCCCACCCCGGGAAAAGAAGAAGGCCACATCTCTCCTCCCCACCACCACCACATTAGTCGTCCTGCCCGAATACCCAGTTCTGATGAAATCTGGGACACCACCGGGAAGGAGCCCAAGCCTTCCTCTGCTCTTCTCCTGACTGCGGCGATTGATCGGGGGATAGGGGGAGGGAGGGGGAGCTGAGAATTGAGGGAGGGGCCCATAAAAACCACGGGCCTGGGCTGCACCAGTCACCAAGACAGAAAAAAAAAGGAAAATGTCCCCATGGCACAGTGAGAAAATAAGAAGTTTCCATTTCATCAATACATTTCTTACTTTCCCACTGCACCATCAGCTTTTTCTTGCTCTCTTTTCTTAATTTTCTTCTAGGACAGAATAGTCTTGACTTTCTAGGGCAGAATAGCCTGACCTCAAATTGTGCCCAGAACATCTCTCATTCCTCATAGCAAGAATTTGTCCCCATAGTTGCTTCTAATGAAAGATGCTAGAGTAGGCTATAAACCTGGGTGCAGTTCTTCAGGGTTATTAACTGCGTTGGGTCTTGAATTGCCCCCCCGGAGGCAAGGCAGATATATAAATAATCTAAATAAATAAAAATATGTACACCTTGAAGATATGAAGCTGCCCTCTGCTAAGCCAGGCCACTGGTCCATCCAGCCAAGTATTTTCCACTCTGTCTGGCAGGAGCTCTCAGGCAAGGATAGTTCCCACCCATCACACGTATATTCATGTGATTTATAGTCTGCCTTTCTCACTGAGACTCGAGGTGGATTAGACGGTGTAAGGAAATGCAGTGAATAGGGCAGGCCATCTAATAAGTGACGCAGTTGGACTCTAGGGCCGGAGCAGTCTGAAAAGGGCATGAAGAGAGATGACCCAAAGCAACCGCAGACAGCCCTCAGGTGAACACAGTGTTTGTCCTTTGGAAGCCCCAGCAGAGGGCAGCATTGAAAATGAGTCACCTTCGGACAGAGGAAGGGGAGTAGAGCAATCCACCATCAAGTTGTTGGGGCAGCCATGTTATTACTGTTGTGGTGGTGGTGGCCATGTTATTGTTAATTAGATTTATTAATCGCCCCATCCCGGCTTGTGCTGGGCTCTGGGCGATGTACAGGGCATAGTGTCAGAAAATACAAAGCACAAAACATTAAAATGTATATCTAACCTTAATGAAAATTTCAGTGTAGATGAGAAGATCCAAGATGGTAATTTTTCCTATATTATCTTTGAAAAGTTATCACCATTCATTATATAAACTGAATTAGGTATGATACATTTTACAGCAAGCATTTTACAGTGGAGAAAGCGAGAGATGAACCTCCTAAACCAGCTCCTGATCTAGGAATAGCCATCCCCTCCCTCCATAGCATGGGACAGCACAGGCTCTTGAGGTAAGCAGGCACAGAGTGCGCTGCAAGAAGCTGAGATGGATGCAGCCCAGTCTCTGGAGAACCAGCTGTCCCCCGTGGAAGGCAAAGAGTGCTGCTCCCATCGATGGCAACAGAGGGCTCAGGGCTGCTGCTCTTCCCCACTACTGGTAGCGCTGGAGGCGAAGGGAAGGCAGGGTTATCTCTGCAGTCAGGGACTCTTCTAGGAACCATCAGGAAGTGGAATAATGTTTCAGAGCATGGACTTGTTGAAAGAGCCTTGGTGGAAGGACATGTGTGTATTTTGGGTGTCTTTTGGTTTTCTTTTAATGGAGGCAGCAAGCAGGAGGAGCCCACCCCCTTCAATGGGTGTGTCTCTTGAACTCAGCTCAGCTAAGGTTGGGGTTGCCTTTTCAATGTAAATTTGATATGCCCCCCCCCCCCAAATTCTTCAAGATGGAGACCCAGGTTTTATTTCTCAAATGAGAGGTGCGGTGCTGAACCTTTCAAGGAGATATTGTCCCTTGTTCTTCATAGAAGGCAAGAGAAAGACTGTGGTCTGCATTATCAGACTTCTCAGGTTAATCAGCACAGAACTATGCCTGAAGAGGGGCTCATTGGCTTTCTTTTGGGGCAGTTCTTTTGACTTATTTATTTATTCATAAAATTTATACCCTGTCTTTCTGCCCTCACAAGGACCACCGTGGCAGATAACAAATTAAAGCAAACACAATAAAACCACATTTTAAAACACTTAAAGTTACCCCCCACAAACACACAAAATGTATGCACCTTCCACCCACCAGAAGCACCTTCCAGTTTGTCGGGATTAAGCTTTAGTTTACATCAGAGAAGCATCAGACTTCCAGGTCACATCTGAGAAATGTCCCTCTGCTAATAAGGGGAATGGTAAAAGCTATACTGTTAATTGTAATGTCTAATTAGGGAATAGATTTTAATATGTCACAAACCCAGGTTCTTCACCAAGCCTTTCAGGTGTATACAAATACCATGCTTTTCTATTCTTGCATTGTCCACAGCTGTTCATTTAGTACATTCCCTAATTTTCACGTTCTATTTTATTTCAGTGTTCATGACAGGTTTCTTTTTCTTTCAGGAGGAGGTTCATGGGGGTCAGCAAATGAAGCCAAAGAGCATCCACTAATTAAGAAAGAAGACATATATCCAGATGTAAAAGACAGCATTGAATATTGTGATATCCTGATCAAGGAGGAAGGAAAATACCCTCTTAAAGAGAGGAATCATTGCAATCTTTTTCAAGGTATTAATTATCAGGAAGTTCAACTCCATCAAAAACTATTTAAAAGAGAAAACTGGAAAGATGAAAATGAAAGTGGGGATAAGTTTACTGAAAATTCAGACACTAAAATGCATTGGAATACCCATAACACAAAGAAAGTATTTCAATGCCTGGAGTGTGGGAAAGGCTTTGGATGCAAGGCTAACGTAACTTCCCATCAAAGAATTCACACCGGGGAGAAACCATATAAATGCCTGGAGTGTGGGAAAAGCTTCTGTTACAGTGGAAGCCTTACTGTCCATCAAAGAATTCACACTGGGGAGAAACCATATAAATGCCTGGAGTGTGGAAAAAGCTTCAGCCAGAAGGGATATCTTACTTTCCATCGACGTATTCATACCGGGGAGAAACAATATAAATGCCAGGAGTGTGGAAAAGGTTTCAATCAGAGAGGAAACCTTACTTCCCATCAAAGAATTCACACTGGGGAAAAGCCATATAAATGCCTGGAGTGTGGAAAAAGCTTCCGTCACAGTGGAAGCCTCACTGTCCATCAGAGAATCCACACCGGGGAGAAACCATATAAATGCCTGGAGTGTGGCAAAGGCTTCAGCCAGAAAGGATACCTTACCTTCCATCGAAGAATACATACTGGGGAGAAACAATATAAATGTCAGGAGTGTGGAAAAGGTTTCAATCAGAGAGGAAACCTTACGTCCCATCAAGGGATTCATAGCAAGGAGAAAAAACATAAATGCCTAGAGTGTGGGAAAAGTTTCAGTCAAAGTGGAAGCCTCACTTTCCATCAAAGAATTCACACCGGGGAGAAAAAATATAAATGCTTGGAGTGTGGGAAAAGCTTTTGTCAGAATGGAACACTTACCTCCCATCAAAGAATTCACACTGGGGAGAAACCGTATAAGTGCCAGGAGTGTGGAAAAAGCTTTCGCCACAGTGGAAGCCTTACTGTCCATCAAAGAATTCACACTGGGGAAAAACGATATAAATGCCTGGAGTGTGGCAAAGGCTTCAGCCAAAAAGGATACCTTACCTTCCATCGAAGTATTCATACTGGGGAGAAACGATATAAATGCCAGGAGTGTGGAAAATGTTTCAGTCAGAGAGGAAACCTTACTTCCCATCAAAGGATTCACACTGGGGAGAAAAAACATAAATGCCTGGAGTGTGGAAAAAGCTTCAGTCAAAGTGGAAGCCTCACTTTTCATCAAAGAATTCACACTGGGGAGAAAAACTATAAATGCCTGGAGTGTGGAAAAAGCTTCTGTCACAATGGAAGCCTCACTGTCCATCAAAGAATTCACACTGGGGAGAAACCATATAAATGCCTAGAGTGTGGAAAAAGCTTCAGCCAGAAAGGATACCTTACTTTCCATCGAAGTATTCATACTGGGGAGAAACAATACAAATGCCAGGAGTGTGGGAAAGGTTTCAGTCAGAGAGGCAACCTTACTTCCCATCAAAGAATTCACACCGGGGAGAAACCATATAAATGCCTCCAGTGTGAAAAAAGCTTCCGTCACAGTGGAAGCCTCACTGTCCATCAAAGAATTCACACAGGGGAGAAACCATATAAATGCCTGGAGTGCGGAAAAGGATTCAGCCAGAAAGGATACCTTACTTTCCATCGAAGTATTCATACTGGGGAGAAACGATATAAATGCCAGGAGTGTGGAAAAGGTTTTAGTCAGAGAAGAAACCTTACTTCTCATCAAAGGATTCACAACAGGGAGAAAAAACATGAATGCCTGGAGTGTGGAAAAAGCTTCAGTCAAAGTGGAAGCCTCACTTTCCATCAACGAATTCATACCGGGGAGAAAAAATATAAATGCCTGGAGTGTGGGAAAAGCTTCCATCAGAGAGGAAACCTTACTTCCCATCAAAGAATTCACACCGGGGAGAAACCATATAAGTGCCCGGAGTGTGGAAAAAGCTTCCGTCACAGTGGAAGCCTCACTGTCCATCAAAGAATTCACACTGGGGAGAAACCGTATAAATGCCTGGAGTGTGGAAAAGGCTTCAGCCAGAAAGCATACCTTGCTTCTCATCAAAGTATACATACTGGGGAGAAACGATATAAATGCCAGGAGTGTGGAAAAGGTTTCAGTCAGAGAGGAAACCTTACTTCGCACCAAAGGATTCACACCGGGGAGAAAAAACATAAATGCCTCGAGTGTGGGAAAAGCTTCAGTCAAAGTGGAAGCCTCGCTTTCCATCAAAGAATTCACACTGGGGAAAAAAAATATAAATGTCTGGAGTGTGGAAAAAGCTTCCGTCACATTGGAAGCCTCAAGGTCCATCAGAGAATTCACACTGGGGAGAAACCATATAAATGCCAGGAGTGTGGCAAAGGCTTCAGTCAGAAAGGATACCTTACTTTCCATCGAAGTATTCATACTGGGGAGAAACAATACAAATGCCAGGAGTGTGGGAAAGGATTCAGTCAGAGAGGGAACCTTACTTCCCATCAAAGGATTCACACCGGGGAGAAACCATATATATGTCTGGAGTGTGGAAAAAGCTTCCGTCACAGTGGAAGCCTCACTGTCCATCAAAGAATTCACACCGGGGAGAAACCGTATAAATGCCAGGACTGTGGAAAAGGTTTCAGCCGGAAAGGATACCTTACTTTCCATCGACATATTCATACTGGAGAGAAACAATATAGATGCCAGGCGTGTGGGAAATGTTTCAATCAGAGAGGAAACCTTATTTCCCATCAAAGGATTCACAACAGGGAGAAAAAACATAAGTGCCTTGAATGTGGAAAAAGCTTCAGTCACAGTGGAAGCCTCACTGTCCATCAAAGAATTCACACAGGGGAGAAACCGTATAAATGCCTGGAGTGTGGAAAAAGCTTTCGTCAGAGAGGAAACCTTACTTCCCATCAAAGAATTCACACCGGGGAAAAACCGTATAAATGCCTGGAGTGTGGGAGAAGCTTTCGTCACAGTGGAAGCCTCACTGTCCATCAAAGAATTCACACAGGGGAGAAACCGTATAAATGCCTGGAGTGTGGAAAAGGTTTCAGTCAGAAAGGATACCTTACTTCCCATCAAAGTATTCATACTGGGGAGAAACAATATAAATGTCAAGAGTGTGGGAAAGGTTTCAGTCAGAGAGGAAACCTTACTTCCCATCAAAGGATTCACACCGGTGAGAAACCATATAAATGTCTGGAGTGTGGAAAAAGTTTCCGCCAGAGTGGAAACCTTACATCCCATCGAAGAATGCACACTGGGGAGAAAAAAATATAATTGGTTAGCGTGTGGAAAAATCTGCATTCATAATAGAAACTTTACTTCCCATCAAAGAATAAACACAGAAGAAAAAAATATATAAATTCCTTGACTATGGAAAATGTTTCAGCTATAGTGTAATCCTTACTTCTCATCAAAAAATTCTCAAAGGAGGAAAAGAAATATATAAATGCCTGGATTGTGGAAAAAGCTTGAGCCCTAAAGGAAACTTACTTTCCATCAAAAGATTCACACAGGGGAGAAAAAGTATAAATGCCTTGAGTGTGGAAAATGCTTCAGTCATAGTGGAAACCTTATTCATTTTTTTTTAAAAAAAACACACAGGAGAGAGAAAATATAAATGCTGGAATGTGAAAAAGGCTTCTGTCACAGGAGAATTTGATGGGAATCCTCACTTCCCGTCAAAGAATTCACATAGAAGAGAAACACTATAAAATAATGGAATATGGGGAAAGCTACCATCAAAGTGGAAACCTTACTTCCCATTAAACAGTTCAGCCTAGGGAGAAAAAATATAAATGCTGGAAGCCTCACTTCCAATCGCAGAATCCACACACAGTAGAAACCATATAAATATCTAGAGTCTGGGAAAAGCTTCAGTTACAATGGATACCTTACTTCCCGTTGAAGTATTAACACTGGGGAGAAACAATATGAATTACAGAAGTGAGGGGAAAGTTTCCATCACAGCGAAAGCCTCAGTTCCCATCAAAGCGCACAGGGGAGAAAGCATATGAATGCCTAGAGAGAGGGAAGAGTTTCAGTCACTGTGGAAGCCTTAGTTCCCATTAAAGAATTCACAGGGGTGAGAAACCATCAGAATGCTTAGTGTGTGGAAGGATGTTACATCAAATAAATTGGTTTACAAAATGGAAGGCAATGCAATAAAACAGTGTAATAATGTATTCCATAGTTCTGTATAATTATATAAAAGATTTCAGATATTAGCTGCTAAATCCTGAGACCTTGTCAGCCTCATTATAGATACAGTGGTGTGACTGTGCTACGATGCTGGCCCTGATGGTTACCCGCCCCCAGACATTCTGTGGAGAAAGAGGAACCATATGCACCACTCTTCAAGGCCCAGATTGCAGAGTTAGTGTGCCAGAGACTCTTAACAACTGCGGCAACACCCACCAGTCACAGATCTGAGCCCAGTGATGTTCCCCTGAGTGGCTGAAGGGGGTGCATCCAGCCCCCACCTGCCAACACAGCCATATCCCCTTAAACCCCCTCCCATTGGAGTACCAGAGGACAGGGAGGAAAGACCCAGCAACTGCACAACCACAACAGAGGTCAGTGATGTCAGCAACACTCCACCATGCCCCAGAGATGAGTCATGTAGGGTTGCCAACTTACAGCTGGGCCCTGATGTTCTCCTGTTACCATAGAGACCAGGTTTCCTTTGAAGCAAACTGGAGCTTCTGAAGGCAGGCTATCATATCCTTGCTTAGTCCCTTCCCCTTCCCAAACTCTGTCCTCTTGAAGCACTGCCCTCAAATCATCAGGAATTTCCCAGGCCCCAGCTGGCAGCCCTAGATCCATGTCTGAGTCATAGCTCATTCCCCACTTGCCAGGCAGAGTGATGGCAGACACCAGTGGGAAAATAGGGCAGCACCCTGAGCAAAGTTTTAACCCCCACTTAAAAGTCTCCTGGGTAAGGGCACCCATGTGTCAAATGGGACAGGTGGGTCTGAGCCACTGGAGGGCAGAGATGGAGGCCAAAAAAAAAGCCCACCAAAACAGAAGGCAGAGTCTGAGGTTGAGCCCCTGGCCATGACGCCTAGGACTAGCTTCCTTACCATCTGGCTGAGCAGGAATACCCAAAGGAGGAACACCATTGTGTGTTAGGTATTCCATTGCAGCCCTGACAGTAAAGAATAACTGAAAAGATCACTGAGACAGCAAGAGAGAGAGGCCGTCTCTGAAACTATGGAGCCCTGCTCCTACGTTTACACCCTTTTCAAGGTATCTTCCCCCTTGTCTCATGGGGTCACTCAATGAAGAAGGTTGTCCAAGTCCTTAAGGTCACTTGGCTCAGGGTCTTGTAATGAGAAATCATAAGATGTCTGTTGTACGGGCCCCATGATTTAGCCATAGTTCTTGGCATGAAAATTTAACCACTAAGGGAAAACACAAAAATTCCATGTGAATTTCCCCAACTTAGTGTCTTATTATTTTGAACACTGGTTCATGTTGCCTTCTTTGGCTTTCCCCGCTACCCATTAAAATACCAGGAATTCAACCTCTCAAGCAAGTCCTAAGTCATTTTGCCTTTGTTCCCTAAGGATCATCGAAAAACAATAGGAAATTACCTAACTGCTCTCATTAACGCCAAACAGATGTATGTCTCTCTTAGGCAGATCATAAGTGACATGCCTGGGGATGCTGGATCTCGAACTTGGCCCAAGCCTGTCCAGCTTGTCCAAGAACTTCTGAGGAACTACTGAGAAAGAAATTCTGCTAGACTGACTCTGTTTTGAAGCTAATTCTGAGCTGACAGCCATAAAAAGCAAAAGAGCAAGTCGCGTAGCAGTAATAAGTTTTGCCAAAGTTGCTGGAGCATGAACAGTAAAAACAGCAAAACCTCAAGGTAGAGAAGAACTGGAGGAAAGTGGTCTAAGTCTATTAGTTAGCAGTAGAAAAGAGTAAGGATCCAGTTGCACCTTAAAGACTAACAAAATTTGTGACAGGGTGTGAGCTTTCATGAGTCACTGTTGTATCTGAAGAAGTGAGGTGCTACTAGACTCTTGCTCTTTTCTACTGCTACAGGCAGACTAGTATGGCTACCCATCTTGAGCTATTTGGCTTTGCTTATCGCTTAATGGATGTGAAACATACCAGGTGTTCTTTAGTGGAAATCTTTAGTGCCAAATGAAAGTATGCGCATGTGTGAAACTCGTACTTAACTTGTAACTGCTTAAGTCAAGTCGGTCTCCTTTTGGGTGGCTGTTTTCTTTGATTGCAATAAATAGACAGCAGAGTGCAAATCCTCTAATTTGTCATTGAGTTTCTTCAACGCAATCTCCTACAAGCTATCTCCTTAAACACACACAGTTCTCCCAAAAATGTCCTTTTAGGGTCCCTCAACTAATAAGAATTAACAGATATTTAGGGAGCAGATTTGCTGTTGACCAAACACTTGTGCTTGCAAGAAGTGTAAATGCATAGGGAGAGAATGGTATCTGATACTGATATTCCAGAGAACAAAATTGAGTCCAGTGGCACCTTTAAGACCAACGAAGTTTAATTCTAAGCTTCCGTGTGAATGTACACTTCTTTACATGAAAGTCTACACCAAAAAAAACTGTCTTAAAGATGCCACTGGACTCAAACTTTGTTCGGTTACTTCAGACCAGCATGGCTACCCCACCTGAATCTGATATTCCAGGTTATGCTTCGGGCAGTTAGGTTAACAACAATGGACTCTGGCAGCTATTAAAAAACCTACAGATCAGAAACATATTACCAGCTTCCTAACTGCTGGCTTCGGCCGTAAATAAAACTTTATCCTTATTACCATCTTCCCAACCTTCCTTATATATCCCAGTTCCCTGAATCCTAATCTGCCTTGATTTGTTATCAACAGATTACTGTGTCTACAAAGGGGTTAAAATTTGCTGACACAATACCCAAAGAAACTCGTAGCCTCTCAGGTGAGATTTGCCTTTCGGCATACTCTGAATGCTTCATTTCTAGGAGGAATTTTCTGATACAGAATCATATTTTTTCCCTCTTTCCTTTAGACGACACTTGGTACATTCACAAACCAGACCCCCCCCTCAGTATCTTCTTCTCTTAGTCCTTTACCTCCCTAGAGCTCTTTGGTAGCTTAACTACAATTGAGTTCTGACATTTCTGCCTCAGCGTACTGGGATCTCAGCTAGGGTGACCAGTGGTCAGAGACAGGAAAAACAACCAGTTGCTCACACTGAGCCACAGAGGCCTGGTCTTTTGAAGCAAAAACCCATATGTCAGCCTATAGGTCTAACATTGGCTTCAGTTCCCTCATCGGGAGACACTGGGGCCAGGCCAACCATGGACAGTTGATATTTTGTCCCTGCAAACTGCGAAAAGGGGGATGGGATGGCCCAGCTGATGGGCCATGCCAGACATCTGTCGTTTCAACTGGTGTGCCCCTTCACAACCCCTGCACGCCACATTCGAAGGGGCTGTCACTGCCAGCAGCGTCCTTCTGTCTGGAGCTCACCACACACACACCCCTGCCTGACCACGCTGTGTGGCTTATCAGATGCCAGCAGTGTCATGGGCCACTGCTAGACCCAGCAAGCAGCCCTCCCAACTTTATACATGTACCCCCTCATACCAGCCCCCTTGTAGTGGCTGCCCTTGTGATTCAGAGTTCCTCCCTTGAACGAAACCCCCTTGTCCTACCCATGTACTCAGTGTGCTCAGGCTCCTTGCAAACATTTTACATGGCAATGGCTGAGCTAGCCCCACTCTACAGCTGGGAGACCGCAGGCCTCACATTAGCCTTCTGTAGGGTATTGTTTGGGGGGCATTTCCAAGTTGGGCCATCTACTTCCCCAAGGAAGCCACAGTCCGCAGCCAGAAAACCTTACCCGAGCGGGAGAAAATGGTGGAGGAGAGGTAAGGAAACACGTGCCATTCTCTGTGGAAAGTTGAATCCTTCACTCCCTCTGGCTCCTGATTCCCATCCATCCATTTGGTGAGGTGGCAACTACTTTGCCAATCAGGGGATTTCCGGATCAATATTTGGGTGCTGAAACATAACCCAGTTGAGGTGTTTATTTATTTGGTCTGATTTCTATCCCGCCCTTCCCACAAACAGGCTCAGGGTCGGTTACAGCATTGCTGATAGGACAATACAATCAGACATTAAAAACTGTAAAATCTTAAACCCTACAATGATGGCGTTCAAACTACTTCAGACTATTTCCATGATGTCCTGGTATAATTCAGTTAAAAGTGGAGAGGGCTAAATCCCCTAACCCTAACCTTGAGTAAACCAAGTTGGGTTGTTGTTCAGAGTCCTCAAAAATTGAAGACCTTGTAATAGATGATAACAGATGGTAACAGGAGGGGCCAGGTGACATTTGACGTTCGCTGCCTCACCCAAAATCCTGGTGGAATAGCTCCATCTTACAAGCCCTGCGGAACTGTAAAAGGTAGGTAGGTAGGTAGGTAGATAGATAGATAGATAGATAGATAGATAGAAGCACCAAAGGGGGAAGTACATGGTAGCCGTGCAGATCTTTTGGCTTCCAGTGCTGGGTTACTGGGTTTCAGCTTTATATCCAAATGCTACATTATCATTTTGAGGCCTGGTCTGAATATGAAAGAGCATCTAATGTTGGGAATCAAAGATGAGATCTGATTCTTAGTACCCTGTCTTCCATGTGTTCAGGCGAGTGGTATCGAAACCAACCTACCTTGAGGGTCAATCTCCTGAGCTGCTATTTAACAAAGCTTTGTTTGCCAATGAAGGCAGCAAATACATAACAAAAGTAGAATAGGCAGAAGCCACATAGTTTCAGTGTTTTTCATTTATCACATCATATTACCTCTAGATTCTGTTAAGAAGCTTGGTTAACACAGTTGGGTTTTGCGACTGTTGAACACGTACGAACATGCACGAAGCCGCCTTATACTGAATCAGACCTTTGGTCCGTCAACATCAGTATCAACGTCTACTCAGGTGATCAAAGTCTACACAGACTGGCAGCAGGTCTCCAGGGTCTCAGGCTGAGGTCTTTCACATCACCTACTACCTGAACCTTTTAAATGGAAATGCTGGGGATTGTACCTGGGACCTCCTGCATGCCAAGCAGATACAACCCCCACCCCATTGCGTGTGTGATGTCAGTCAGATGCACATTGCTTGTCTCCCAAACATTCTTTCTGATTAAATAATTAGTTTTTGTGACTCATACTTTTACACACACACACTCCCCCCCCCCCTGGAGTCCAGTAGCACCTTAAAGACCGACAAGATTTCCAGGGTTTTGAGATTCAAAGCTCCGTTCATCAGATACAAGTAGGAATTGAGATCCCTGAACTTTATATCCTGTCAGAAGGTGGGAGCATTGTGGCAAAGAAGGGATTCAGGATGCAAAGATACAATGCAAGGAATCATAATAATAAGAAGTAGGAAATGGCATGAACCTAAAAAGCCCAGTTCGGTTCGGGGTTCAGGGCAGCTCCCAAACTGAACCCTGAACCCCACCGAGCCAAAAGGCCCCAACCTGAACTGACCTGGTCCAACTAGTTTGGTTCCCCCTCTCTCCCACTTTGGCCACTTCCACACTGTCATTTTTGTCCCTATTGCTTTGGGTTCCTCCCCCTTTCCCACATGTGTTTTACCTTCTCTGGGACTACTAGAGAGAGCAAAACACATTGGGGGAGGGGGAAATCCCTGAAGCAATAGGGACAAACGAGTGACAAAAAATGACAGTGCAGAAGTGGCCTTTGAAGTGGGGGGAGCGAAAGCAACAGGTTTAATGGCTCAGACATTTAAACCCACCCTGCCATAAGGAATAAATGGCTGGCAGTCATTTCACTGATTAGTTTTGCTTTCCCCTGCTTTAAAGGGGGGGGGGGAGTGAAACTGACCAATGAAATGGCTCACAGCCATTTCAACCTAACAGTGGGACAGATCCACCTGTCAGCTGTTAGGTTTAAACAACTCTGCTGCAGATCCTCTGCCACTCAGCTGTTTGGTTTAAATTGCCCCAAACAACTAAACCAAACAATGGGCAGAACAAAAGTCCGGTAAGCACCTTCCCCCAGAGGTCATATTGATATTGCGCTAGGAGTGTTATTTTTTTGTTTCCAAATTTTTTTCCATACCTCGTCACTTAGAGTCAAATCGCAATCTCGTTGCCAGACCGACTGATAAGGCAATGGTTTACAATTCGATTCAGATTGCAATAAGTCGTAAAGTGCTGAGATCAGTCCCTTATTTTTGTCACTAAAAATTTTAAGAATAAACTCCAGTTTAGTATGTGGACAGGACATTATTGATATTAGTTTTATGTGGCTGGTGACGTGCTGGATTTGCAAATAAAGAAACCAGGGTGTCAGCTTTTGAGAGTGAAAGCTCCCTTTGTCAGACACTAGTATCTGACGAAGGCAGCTTTGACTCTCCAACGATCCCCTGGAAATCGTGCTACTGGACTTAAATCTAGGTCTTCTACTGCAAACTAATATGACTACCTGTCAAGGTTTCAGTTTCACTTCGTTTTGCTTCACTGCTTTCCTTGCCATGTATTAGGGGGGAGGGAATTCCTGAGGGGAGTGTATGTGTTGTTAGAGTGAATGCCAGTAGTAGCCATAACCATTTCCTAACTTGTACCCCTCGGCCTGTTCTCATGGGATTTGGCCTTGGAGACTTCTCTGCCTTGCTAGCTTAGTTAAGGCACCATATATCCCAGGGTTGCCATAATAACACTATGGGCTGACTGCTGATGAATGCATGGGGCAGGGCGGGGGGTGTACTTGGTTTTACCTATAACCTGACATTTTTGCACGCTTTCTTCAGTCCTGACTAAATTCAAGTTCCTGATGTAAGCATATCTCTAATAAAGTATTACTGCCAAATAGAGCTGCCAGCCTCCAGGTGGGGCCTGGGGATCTCCCGCTTTTACTAGTGATCTCCAGCCGACAGAGATCAGCTCCCCTGGAGAAAATGGCTGCTTTGAAGGGTGGACTCTATGGCATTGTACTATGCTGAGGCCCCTCCCCTCCCCAAACCACACCCTCTCCTGGCTCCACCCCCAAAGTCTCCAGGTATTTTCCAACCCAGACTTGCCAACCCTACTGCCAAAAGTGTTGTGGAGAGTGTATTAACTGGTGACCTGACACTACCCTCTGAAACTAGCCCACAGTAAGTCTCCTAGTCTCTGGAAAAGATAAACCTTTCCTAATATGGGTAAATTAGCATTAAAATCTATTATTAGGCAATATTAATGTTCACCAGGGCATGTGCTGGCCCAGTCTCTCCAGGGAGCAGCAGAAATTACGCACCAGCCTTTTTTTGGTTTGGTGCACATGTTGATTCAACATTTTAAGGTAGTTGTCTGAAAGGCTGTCTTTGGAAACATCCCTTGAGCTTTGGCAAGAAGCAGAATAAATCACCATCCTTTTCATAATTATAAGGGGAAGAAACAGCTCTGCGCCTTCCATACTCTCTACGTGGTTCCATGCGCAGGTGTGTGGAGCTGGTGAAAATATGTTTGCAAAAAGTTATTGTGGAGGCTCCAACTGGGCAGCAAAAGTCAAGTGAGTTTGGCTTGGCTTTTACGGACAAAATGCTGTAATCACCATCAAGATCAAGAAGTGTCTTTTTGTAGTTATTCGGTTGTGGTTGCTAGAGAGTTAAATAAAAGCCTGAGAGTTCTGGGTTGACATCACAACTCAGCCATGAGTAGGGCTGCCAACCCCCAGGTGAGGCTTGGAAGTCTCCTGGAATTACAACTGGTCTCCAGACTACAGAGATCAGTTCCCCTGGAGAAAATGGTCGCTTTGGAGGTTGGGCCCTGTGGCATTTCCCTCTGCTTAAAGTCCTTTCCCTCACAAACCCCACCATCCCCAGGCTGCACCCCCAGATCTCAGAACTCAAGAACTTGTGGGCAACTCAATGAAATTGCTGAGCAGTCGGGTTAGAACAGACAAAAGGAAGTACCCAAAGAGTGATTAACAAGTGGAATTCACTGCCACAGGAGGTGGTGGCAGCTACAAGCATGGACAGCTTCAAGGGGGGATTGGATAAACATATGGAGCAGAGGTCCATCAGTGGCTATTAGCCATAAGGTATAGATAGGGACTCTGGGGCAAGTGATACTCTGTATTCTTGGTGCTTGGGAGGGTCAACAGTGTCCTGGCCCCACTGCTGGACCTCCTGATGGCACCTGGTGTTTTTGGCTACTGGATGGGCCATTGGCCTGATCCAACATTGGTTTCTCCTATGTTCTTATACATTTTATGAATTTCCCTACTCAGAGTTGGCTACCCTAGCCATGAGGCTTACTGGATGACTTTGAGTCAGTTTATTTTTCCCCAGGCATACCTCCTTCATGGAGATGCTGTGGAGCAAAATGGAGGAGAGGACACCCAAGCGAAGTTATGCAAATAACTCTCCACTCTAGGGCTGCTAGGTCTTACCTCTCTGGCAGTGGAGGGCTCCTTCCTCACTGTTGGAGTCTTCAGGCACTGGTGCACAGTGCACGTGCTGTGATGACATCACCCAGAAGTGATGTCATCATGCTGGGCACGTTCTACAGGAGATGCGCTAGCATTTGGCTAAAAACTCTATGGTGATCACCATAGATTATTTAGCCGAATGTTAGAGTGTCCCCTGCACAATGTGCCCGGTGCGATGATGTCACCTCTGGGGTTGTTCAGGGGTGGGGCTTCCCCCATCGGCCAGCTGGATGGTGGCAGATTGGGGCTCCCAAAACCAGGGGAACCTCCACCCCCATCAGGGGGTTGGCAACCCTACTTCACTGGGGCCTTCTGGGTTTGGGGAAAAAAGCATGTGGAGGAGGTGGGAACTAGGACTGCCAGCTCTGGGTTGAGAAATACCTGGAGATTTTGGGGGTGGAGCCTAGGGAGAGAGCAGGGTTTGGGGAGGGGCCTCAGCACGGTCCACCCACCAAAGCAGCCATTTCACCAAGGGGGACTGATCTCTGCCATCTGGAGATCAGCTGAAAAGGGCAACTTCAGAGGGTGGACTCCATGGTACCACTGTAGGGTTGTCAACTCCATGTTGAGACATTCCTGAAGATTTGAGGTTGAGCATGGGGGGGTGACCTCATCAGGGTATAATGGCATAGAGTCCACCCTCCAAAGCAGCCATTTTGTAGAGGGGCCGTGGCTCACTGGCAGAACATCTGCTTGATATGCAGAAGGTCCCAGGTTCAATCCCAAGCATCTCCAATTGAAAGGATCAGGTAGGAGGTGATGTGAAATACCTCTGCCTGAGACCTTGGATAGCTGCTACTGGTCTGAGTTGATAAGACTGACTTGATGGACCAAGGGTCTGATTCAGTATAAGGCAGCTTCATGTGTCCATGTGTCATGTGTGCATCTTCTCCAGGGGAACCGGTTCCTATAGTCAGGAGGCTACTTGTCAGCACCAACAACCTGCACTTAAAGTGGTTTTACCCTGTTGTTCAGACAAGAATTAAAATCTTTGTAACCCATTCACTGGTTTTGGGGTACGGGCATGATGTTCATTCTGTGAGATCACTGCCGTACATCCTAAAAGACTGTTTTGGTCTTGGTTCTCATAATGATATTTCTGCAGTAAAGCCATGTTCGCCTGCCCCTTCTGCCTGGTCCTTTTAACTGGAGATGCCAGGGATTGAACCAGGGATCTTCTGCATGCAAAGCAGAGGCTCTTCCACTGAGCCACAGCCCCTTCCCAAGGTACTGACCTTGGGAAGGAGCTGTGGCTCAGTGGAAGAGCCTCTGCTTTGCATGCAGAAGATCCCTGGTTCAATCCCCGGCATCTCCAGTTAAAAGGACCAGGCAGTAGGTGATGTGGACCTTTACCTGAGACCTTGGAGAGCTGCTGCCAGTCTGAGTAGACAATACTGACCTTGATGGACAAAGGGTATGATTCAGCACGAGGCAGCTTCCTGTGTGACCTGTGTCTGAGTTGGAGCCACACATGGTGTTGATTTTTGTAAACTGTTTTCTCTCACTGTGCACCTGCGCATGGAAACCACAACTGGAATGCGCAGAAGGTCCAGAGGTGATTACCTCTCCTTATAATTAGTGAAATCATCATGATTTATTCTTCTTCTTAACAAAGCTCAAGTGGTCCCGCCCCTCCCCAAAAAAGATGGCCTTTGAATCTAATAAGATAAAATTTAGAACCAAGTGCAATAAGTTGTGACTTTTTGTTTCGTGCCTGTGACGTCTGCTGCATAAATATTTCCTCTACCCTTGAGAGCTTCATCTGAGATTTAAGACCCATAACTAGTATGAGTATTCATAGTGTCCCTGGACCAGAGGCCTCGCTGGGGCACCCTCTGTGTTTGTCAGGTCACTGCAACCTTGGCTTTGCAAAATAAAGTGTTAGCTGCTTCTCTGTGTGTAAAATGCTGTTCAGTCACAGGCTTACAGCAACCCTGTAGGGTTTTCAAGGTGAGAGATGAACAGCGGTGGATTGCCATTTCTTGCCTCTGCGTAGCAACTCTGGATGTAGCTTAGCTTCTGAGATCTGACAAGATTCGGTTAGCCTGGCCTTCCAGGTCAGGGTTGACAGTTTCTAGGCAGCTGTATATGTGACTGAAAGTATTCTGGAGGGAGGCAATCGCAGCAAGCCGACCCAGAACGATGCTCCTCTTGCTGCTGCTTCTGCCCCATGCCGCCTGTGGGATGCGGAAGGCAAAATGTGACCTGAATCTGGAAAAGGATGCATTAGAACCATTGAATTATTACAAGCCAGGAGACCACCTCATCAGTGGGGTCATATCCACAAGGGCACTGTTTCGACAGCTTACTTTCTCCAGTCTCTATTCTCACAGAGTAATAGGGTAAGTGATCACACCACATGTAGTCTTAATGCTAATGTCAGAAACTGCTCCAAGGAGCAACAAAATGTGTAGAATTGGGTGAAAGAAGTCCCAAGATGCACCACAGTGTATATTTGTACTGGGCAGGATATGATACCCATTCTAAACATTCTCGGGACAAAGGCATCAATAGACCTGATATCCTTAGAACAAAAGTACCCTCACATGAGCTGAATCCATATTTGAAAAGAGTCCATCACAAACATTAACAAGGCAGGCATCTGGTATATTGTTCTGTTTCGAAGTATGTCTTCATCAGAAGGATAGAGGAACAGTATACAAGGAACTGTATTATATTATTGTGTAGTATCTTATATTGTATAGTATTATATTTGTATTATAGTATATATTATATTATTGTATAGTATTTTACAGTTCTTTATGAATTTCCTATTTCATGACAATGACCTCTGAATAGCTATATATAGCAACCATTTTCTATAGGCCTTTTCTGGTTCATAAGTCTTTATGTAACAAAGTGGTGTCTATTAATTGTTTCAGTTATGTTGAAAAACCGCTTCCTGAAAATCCATTTGATGGATCTTGCATTCTGACGAGGATACACTTTTGAGACAGGGCAACGTAGTGGATGCCAGTTTTGTTGTTCTTTGTGGTGGACTTTTAAAAAATAGGTATTTAGCAAATGTGAGGGCATTTCTGCTCTAATGATCATCACTTCTATCTTGTGACACATGAAGCTTTGACTGTAGAAGGCTTTAACGCCCAGAATCCTGTTGGTCTCTAAGGTACTACTGGACCCAACTCTATCACTTCTATTGATATTTCTGTGCCAAGAATTTTTCTAATGGTGGCATATCCTGTCCAATATAACTATACAGTGTGGTGCTTCTTATTGCCTTGATGTGAATATGCCCATTTCAGAGTTCGCAAGCTTTGTTGTTGTTCAGTCGCACAGTCGAGTCCGACTCTTCGCGACCCCATGGACCAGATCCCGCCAGGCCCTCCTGTCTTCCGCCGTCCTCTGAAGTTTGCTCAATTTCATGTTCGTTGCATATCCTTTGCCGTCCCCGTCTTCTTTGGCCTTCAATCTTTCCCAGCATCAGGGTCTTCTCCAGTGAGTGCTCCCTTCTCATTTGGTGGCCAAAGTATTTGAGCTTCAGTTTCATTAACTGGCCTTCTAGGAAACAGTCAGACTTGATTTCTTTTAGGATTGACTGATTTGTTCTTCTTGCAGTCCAAGGGACTCTCAAGAGTACTCGCAAGCTTTAACAGTATGCCTTTTCTGTAGACTGACTCATCCATCTAGACTGACTCCCTAGTAAGATAGATTCAGGTGGGGGAGCCGTGTTGGTCTGAAGCAACAAAATAAAATTTGAGTCCAGTGGCACCTTTACGACCAACCAAGTGTAATTAAGTATATCAGCTTTCGTGTGCATGCACTCTTCTTCAGATACATTGGAACAGACTTCCTCAAGCCTTACATATAGGTGTGTGTGTGGGGGGGGGGTAGTTGCCGGGAAGGGCTAGTTTGAGTCAAGACGTTCTTTGGCCTTCAATCTTGCCCAGCATCAGGGTCTTCTCCAGTGAGTGCTCCCTTCTCATTTGGTGGCCAAAGTATTTGAGCTTCAGTTTCATTAACTGGCCTTCTAGGAAACAGTCAGACTTGATTTCTTTTAGGATTGACTGATTTGTTCTTCTTGCAGTCCAAGGGACTCTCAAGAGTACTC
>NW_015161507.1:165304-169072 GCF_001447785.1 Gekko japonicus
GAGGGAGAGAGGGAGAGAATAGAGAGAGAGAGGAAGGATGGAAGGAAGGAAGGAAGGAAGGAAGGAAGGAAGGAAGGAAGGAAGGAAGGAAGGAAAATTAGAGGGAGGAAAGGAGGGAGGAAGTTCGGAGGGAGGGAGGGAGGAAGATTAGAGGGAGGAAAGGAGGGAGGAAGTTCGGAGGGAGGGAGGGAGGAAGATTAGAGGGAGGAAAGGAGGGAGGAAGTTCGGAGGGAGGGAGGGAGGAAGATTAGAGGGAGGAAAGGAGGGAGGAAGTTCGGAGGGAGGGAGGGAGGAAGATTAGAGGGAGGAAAGGAGGGAGGAAGTTCGGAGGGAGGGAGGGAGGAAGATTAGAGGGAGGAAAGGAGGGAGGAAGTTCGGAGGGAGGGAGGGAGGAAGATTAGAGGGAGGAAAGGAGGGAGGAAGTTCGGAGGGAGGGAGGGAGGAAGATTAGAGGGAGGAAAGGAGGGAGGAAGTTCGGAGGGAGGGAGGGAGGAAGATTAGAGGGAGGAAAGGAGGGAGGAAGTTCGGAGGGAGGGAGGGAGGAAGATTAGAGGGAGGAAAGGAGGGAGGAAGTTCGGAGGGAGGGAGGGAGGAAGATTAGAGGGAGGAAAGGAGGGAGGAAGTTCGGAGGGAGGGAGGGAGGAAGATTAGAGGGAGGAAAGGAGGGAGGAAGTTCGGAGGGAGGGAGGGAGGAAGATTAGAGGGAGGAAAGGAGGGAGGAAGTTCGGAGGTAGGGAGGGAGGGAGGGAAGGAGAGATCTAGGTTCTTGCCATGCAACAGATAGAGAACCACTGGATACTTCCATTCTGTCTAGGAGAGAAGCAGCCTAGGGTTGCCAACCTCCAGATCAGTTCCCCTGGAGAAAATGGTTGTTTTGGAGGGTGGACTTTATGGTATGATACCCCACTTACGTCCTCTCTTCCCAAACCCTTCCCTCTTTATGCTCTATCTTCAGATCTCCAGGAATTACCCAACCCAGAGTTGGCAACCCTACCTGAAACAGTGGGCAAAAACAGAACCAAATATATAGAGAAATAGAGAACATTTACTCATCCTTTCATGAAGTTCATAGACTCATACACCCCTCCAGGGTCGTCTAGTTCGCCCCTTGCCCAATGCAGGAAATTTACAAATACCTCCCCATTCACACCCCCAGTGACTGCTGTTCCACACCCAGAAGTTGGCAAAAAACCTCCAGGATCTCCAGCCAAACTGGCCTGGAGAAAAAATGCTTCCGGACCCCAAAGTGGCAATCAGCACTTCCCTGGGCGTGTAAGAAAGAGCCACGAGAACTAAGCACTGAGGCAACCCTTCCTGCCCTCCCTCTCATAATCTGCCTCAGTTCACAGAATCTGCACTGCTGTCAGATGGCCACCTAGCCTCTGTTTGAAAACCTGCCAAGAAGGAGAGCCCACCACCTCCCGAGGAAGCCTGTTCCACTGAGGAGCTGCTCTAACTGTCAGGAAGTTCTTCCTAATGTTTACCGAGAACTCTTTTGATTTAATTTCAACCCATTGGTTCCAGTTTGACCTTGGAAGCGTATATACTCAGAAAAAACTTGGTTGGTCTTAAAGGTGCCACTGGACTCAAACTTTGTTTTGCTGCTTCAGACCACCATGTCTACACCCACCTGAATTAAGCGAGGACAGTTGAATTTCCATGGCACAAGCCCTCCTCATTCCCCTCCCCTCCTTATTCTTTAGCTGTAGTACTCACAAGGCACCCATCTGGAAGCATAAGCCACCTTCTCCGCCTTCTGTTCATCTCACTGTACTGTAGCGGGATATAAATCCAAGGATAAAAAAAAATGAAAATAAATTATGCTTGGCCCCAGCCTCAGGGCAGATGCTTCCGTCTGGCAACAAATATCATCCCGTGCCTGAGATCTCGCCAATCCATCCCCCTCCTCCCACATTACTGGCCTTTCCAGTTTCACACACTTCCAGATTGCCTTTTTAAATGGGCCTCCTTTTACATGTCCAGATGCCAGTATTTCTTATTAGAAAAGGTATAGATTATAGAAACGAACCTCTGTTTAACGAATTCCAAAAACATGTATGCTGAGCGAGAGGTGTACGATTTCCAGAAACTTTCCCCTCCAGGAGGAAAAATACCCAGAGATTTTTTTGGGGGGGGGGATTGGGGGAGCACTAGAGACTTTGTGTGAGCTTAGAAAAAATCTGGTAAGCAAGGGACTTAGATGGGCATAACCAGGGCCGACCAATCCATTAGGCACAGCAGACACGATGCCTCAGGCTCACGATACATTTAGGGGCCCACGAAAATGTTTTAATTTCTTTTAAAATCAGAAGAAGAAAAATGAACGTTTACTTGAAGAAAATGTTTTAATTTTTTCCTCACCTCAGAAAAAAATGAAATATTTAGGGCCCAGGGAAATATATTAACTTTTGCCCAAAACAGAAAAAAAGTTGAAGTATTTAAAGTGATATCAAAAAACAGTAGTTAATATTGATATTATTACGGTGGTGTGGCCCACGAAGGCAAAATGCCCAGGGCGCAGAAAAGATATAGTGCAGCCCTGGGTGCAACGCTCCTTAGGAAGTAACAATTGCATTGCTGGTTCTATAAAGCCTAAATTCCCCACTTGTCAAACACCACCGTGTAAACAGTCTTTGGATTGTATTTTCAGTGGCAAATGGAAGGTCACCTTACAGCAAGGCCCTGACACACAACATACAGAACCCATTACACCGGGACTGACAATCACACACATCTGGGTGGGGGCTAATGTAACTTTAGTCTGATGAATAAAACGCAGTGATTGGTATTGTCTGCAAACACCCTTGGAGTTACAGAAGAAGGGATTTGATATGGCGTTATCAGTGAATGGGGAATGATCATGTGATGTATCCTTTCTGTTTAGGAAATCACTCAGAGGGCATCGACACATCCTGCCCATCTTGCTTGCCATTCAAGAGGTCAACAAGAACCCCGGTCTCTTACAAAATGTTACCCTGGGCTACAACATCTATAACGACTTTTTCAGTGAAAGACTGACGTACGATGCCATGGTAGACATGCTTTCTGCTGGCCACAAGAACATTCCCAACTACAGCTGTGGAAGACAGAACGGCCTGTCAGCTGTCATTGAAGGGACTGACTCTGAAATCTCCATCCACATTTCAACCATGCTGAGCAACTACAAAGTCCCGCAGGTTTGAACTGGGGTGTGGGAGGAGTCCAGTTTCATTCTGT
This sequence comes from Gekko japonicus, assembly GCF_001447785.1. NCBI lineage: Eukaryota > Metazoa > Chordata > Lepidosauria > Squamata > Gekkonidae > Gekko > Gekko japonicus. Next base: position 168,521 of record NW_015161507.1, read on the forward strand.
TGTCTTCCCCCTCCCCCAAGAAGACTCAATACTGCAGTGAGTGTCAAAAAGCCAGGCTAAGGAAACTTGAAAGTAGCTAAGAGAAACAAGACTTCTTAGTACAATGGCGATCGTGGAAAGTGCCAACAAGTCACAGCCGACTTACGTTGACCCCATGGGGTTTGCCCTTGCCTGCCTCTGTGCAGTGACCCTGGACTTCGTTGGTGGTCTCCCATCCAAGTACTAACCAGGGCCAACCCGACTTAGTGTTGGGGAAATGAAGGGTTCAGGAACCTTTTCATACACTCCCATTTCCACTGTGTTCATGTTGACGAGGAAGAGAAGCTGGCTTCCCAATTGCATCAAATTTAAAATCTTTTCAATGTTTAACTCTTTCTGAATGTTTTTAATATTGGAATTCTTATGGTTTTACTTGATTTTTTAATGTATTGAATTAATTGTTGTAAACCACCCTGAGCCCCGCGCAAGTGAGGATGGGCACTTAACAAATCTAATTTAATGAATAAATGAGAGAGAGAGAGAGAGAGAGAGAGAGAGAGAGAGAGAGAGCTC
>NW_015161507.1:169423-169685 GCF_001447785.1 Gekko japonicus
ATGGACCCATCTCCAGTATCTCTTTGTTACATCACAAAGCCACCACATATGATAAAACGTACCTGTCTTATTTTTGCATTTCCAACATTTATCTGAACAATTTTCATTCTGCTTAGCCAGCTTATCTGGTGTAATATACCATCTATAAAACATCTTATACGTATTTTCTTTATATGATACTGCCTTAGTCATTTTAATGTTTTTAGCCCATATCTGGTCCCACTCTCTCTAATTAATATTATGACCCACATTTTGAGCCCAC